>NC_139251.1:3771367-3881356 GCF_977018435.1 Lepisma saccharinum | reverse complement strand
CATGAGCTGGAATGCCTAGCCATACTTTTTGGTGTAAGTAAATTCGAAATTTATCTCCGAGGAAGACATTTCAAGATATATACAGATCACCGGGGATTGGTCTGGCTCCAAAATTCTAGAAATTGGAACTGTCGCCTCACTAGATGGTCTCTCAAATTACAATCCTACTCATTCGAAATTATCTATATACAGTGAAAGGAAAACGTAGTGCCAGATGTACTCAGTCGTTATCCTGCAGAAGTCAGTGAGGAAGATGAAGAACCAACATTTTTCCATGTTAATTACATTTGGCAGGAAAGAGGAGAAGTAGACAATGTCGAGAATTGGATGCAAGCTCAAGAGCGCGATTCTTTCTGCCTTTCCATCTTGGAAGTACTTAGACAGAAGGAAGATGAGGACTCCCCTGCTGAGTCCAAGGTGAGAAGGTTGTATCAGTTGTACGGAAATCTCCTGTTTAGAAAAACTAGGGAAAGGGAAGGTCTGGAAGCACCCAGGAGACTTGGGCTTGGGCCGCCACGACCCAAGGTTAGCACACCAAGCTCTTATGGAGCAGACCAGGTAGGTAGGAAATCTGCTTTTCTTATCCTCCTCCTTCCTTCTCAAGGAAGCTATTGGATCCCGGTAGGGGGAACATCCAGACTAGATCTGGGAACCAGGTCTTTCGCAGTCGGCATCTGGCAGTCGACTGAGCTCCGGGCCTCGCTGCTTTGTTTATATACTGTTTGGTGGCAGCACTGAGGCGGGTGGAGAAGATCGGAACTAAGCCGGCTGCAGCGTTGCAAACTCCCTTCAATTCACGAGATGCAACTCGTGCGTTATAAAATATCAAGTTTAGCATTGTAAAAACCACTAGCATGTGGCGATATAAACTTAACACTTGTGTGCTAAACTGAACACGTGACATTAAAGAAATTACAAGATAAAGAGATTCAACAATGCAAGTCACAAATTAAACAATAATTACTGCACAAAAGATAACTGAATGCGTAAACCACGCAGGGTATTTAGCATGCTTTCTTTAACCAAAACGTGTGTGCCATAAAAATATATGCTTCATGCTTAACAACAATGCACTCAAAATTAGATAAAAGATAAATCAAAAGCGTAAGCCTCGCAGGGCATTTCTCAAGCATTAATTATTATATATTAAAGAATATGGCTATCACGCAGGATAGCTAAATGTGATGACCACGCAGGGTCGTTACATATGCTCCTCTCTCGGGCAAAAATTTTGAGGAAAATTAAAAAGTTTAAATTTTCAGAAATTTTTTTTGGTAAACTAGAGTCTATATCTCTTTTACTCTTCCATCACTAAGTCTTTTCTTCATTCACTATTTGTCTTCTCCGTTCGGGGGAACACCTGAAGAGACGAAGGTTGTCAAAATTCACTCGGTCGACTGGGTTCTTGGTCGTCGGGTTCAACAGCAGGGCAGTGTTGCTTCGAACATCCGAGGCGACATAGGGGCCAATGTATACCTCAAACAATTTGGCGATAGTCCTATTCTTTCTGGAACTTAACTTGTGATTCCTGACAAGAACCAAGTCACCTTTTTCTAATTGAAGAGCGTTTCTTTTTACCCTAATTCTTCTGTTCTTGCTTTTGGTGCTGTCCCTAGTCCTTGCCATAAATAGTTTTTGATTCCAATTAGATATTTGGGAATCTGCTTCATTGATGGGCCAGTTGAAGTGGTCCAACACTTCATTAGGCACAGGCCTGTTAAAGAATAACTCGGAGGGAGCGTAACCGGTCGTGTCGGAAACAGAGTTGTTTAGAAGCCAAGATATTTCGGTTAGGTATTTTGACCAGGACTGGTGCTCTCGATGACAGAATAGCCGGAGTAATCTTACTATTTCCTGATTCATCCGCTCGATGGTATTGCTGCTAGGATGATAAGCGGTGGTGAAATAATACTTTATTCCCTTTTTATCCAGATATTCCTTCCACAAGCCTGATGTGAACTGCATTCCTCTGTCTGATAGAATGGCTCTGACTTTAGGAAAGTGTGTAAAATATCCTTTCTCCATCACATTAATGATCTCTCTGGCCGTGCCTCGCCTCAGGGTGTAGACAGAGACAAACTTTGTTCCTACATCAACCAAGGTGAAGACGTATTGATAACCCAAAGACATAGGTAACTTTCCAATTAGGTCGATGGACAAAAGTTCATGCGGGTCTTTCTGGTTAATGTGTAATTTGTCTTTGATGATCCCAAGTTTATCCATCTTGGTCTTCGCACAGGTCAGGCAATCTCTAACATGTCTGGCTACGTCTTGTTTTAATTTAGGCCAAAAATATCTGTTCATCACTCTTTTCAAAGTCTTAGCCATGCCGAAATGTCCTAACTCATCATGGTTCTCTCGTAAAACCTTATCTTTTAATCTCTCAGGAACACACAATTTCCAGGAGACTTCGTCGCCCGTAGTTTTTCTAAACAGGAGATTTCCATACAACTGATACAACCTTCTCACCTTGGACTCAGCAGGGGATTCCTCATCTTCCTTCTGTCTCAGTACTTCCAAGATGGAAAGGCAGAAAGAATCGCGCTCTTGAGCTTGCATCCAATTCTCGACATTGTCTACTTCTCCTCTTTCCTGCCAAATGTAATTAACATGGAAAAATGTTGGTTCTTCATCTTCCTCACTGACTTCTGCAGGATAACGACTGAGTACATCTGGCACTACGTTTTCCTTTCCCTGTATATAGATAATTTCGAATGAGTAGGATTGTAATTTGAGAGACCATCTAGTGAGGCGACAGTTCCAATTTCTAGAATTTTGGAGTCAGACCAATCCCCGGTGATCTGTATTGTTGCGTGACGTCGGTAAGGTACGGGATCGAGTCACGCCGGGACGTAGCTCAGATAAATACAATAGGTCTTAAGTTTGACTTGGCTAACCACCTCTACCCTTAAGGAGGCTGAAGAAGGATTGTTGGGAGCCTGTGTTGTTGAACGCTACTCACCCCTTGCTGTTGGTCTGGCCCTCGGCTTCTGGCGTCGGCGACGGTGACAGGTGTCCGCTGGAGAGATCGAAGATGATGATAAGAGACGGCAGGCAATTCGGCGACTTGTTTTATTCTTGCAGATTCTTCGGTTGGCTTAATCCGGACTGCTATGGACTTCTCGCTTGTTGCCGCCTCGTACTGTCGCGATCTCTCAGCAGGCCGTCGTCCTCTTCTCGTCGATCAGTTTGGTGGTGATATTGGAGCGAAGTGAGAGATCGATTTACTGTCTCCAGCGGTTTTATACATTGGATTTGAGTCATAGGTTGGTGGACTTTGCACCTCCACTGTGCATCTGGGGTATCCCTGGATGCAGATGGAAATTTACAGTGGAGGTGCACTCACCGCTGGCGAGGACCGTTGCCTAGCTGACTGTGCAGAGCCGAGTGGAAAATTCTTGTTGCTCGGCTCTGCATCCGGTGGAATGTGGGGTGAATGAGCATTCAACTTGCGAGCTTCTGAGCGATGTTGGAGGCAAATTAATGTTTCGACTTTTATGCTCCCAATTCCTTCATCAGTATATATCTTGAAATGTCTTCCTCGGAGATAAATTTCGAATTTACTTACACCAAAAAGTATGGCTAGGCATTCCAGCTCATGGATGCAGTAATGCACTTCATTATTCTTCAGTTTTCTGCTCGCATACTGGATTACAACCTTTTCTTCATCTAGTTCTTGGAAAAGGACACAGCCTAATCCTTTTGTGGAAGCATCGCACTGTATGCAAAACTCTTGATTTAAATCAGGCTGAGCTGGAGCAGGAGCAGTTACTAATTCTTGCTTGAGCAGGTCGAAAGCTGATTGTTGAAAAGTACTCCAAGTCCACTTAGCACTTTTGGAAAGCAATTTCAGCAAAGGTTCTGTTTTAGCCGAAAAATCCTTTATAGATTTTCGCCTCCAATTGGCTAGTCCTAAAAACTTCCGAATATCTTTCTTGTTCTTTGGCAAGGGAAAATTCAAGATGGCTTCATTCTTTTTCGGGTCTATTTTTATCTGGTCACCCGAGATCACATGTCCTAAATACACTAGTTCGCTCTTTACAAAATTGCACTTTCGAAGTTTTACTTTTTGTCCTACTTCTTCTAGTCTGAGTAATACTGCTTTTATGTGTTGAAGGTGGTTGCTGAAATCCGCATCAAAAATTAGATCATCTATGTAAACTGTCAAATAATTTTCTGTTTCAGGGCCAAAAACTTGATGCATGACAGATACGAAAGTAGATACAGCGTTAGATAAACCATACGGCATCTTCAAGAATTCGTATTGGCGACATTTGTATGAAAACGCAGTATACCTTCGGCATTCTGGCTTCAAAGGAATTTGCAAATAGCCTAAGGCCAGGTCCAAACTCGTGAAATACCGTGCTTGTTTAAACTTCTGTAAGGATTCATCAATGGGTGGAACCGAACTTTTGGGAACTATCATCAATGCATTCAATTGTCTAAAATCCAGGCATGGTCTCACACTTCCATCAGGTTTGTCACGACTAACAATGGATTCAGGTATGGTGATACAGATGGTTGAATAATGTTCCAGGTCTTCCATAAGCTGAGCTCTTCCTCTAGAGCTGCCCTTTTTGAAAGCGGTACTGGATACGGCGCACGATGAACTGGCTCATTACTCTTCAGAAGGATTTCACACTGCACTTTCCATTGTTCCGGGCTTCTCTGAGAATACTTCCAAAAATTGAATCAGCACGTTTAACAACTCCTGCTTCTGGGAATCTTTTAGAATATCTACTGTGTCGACCTTCTCCCTGAGGTCCGCGGGTTTATACATCCATTTCTTGTCTCTCTCTTGGACATTTTGGATATACCTCACAAATTCAATATCCAGTGGATTCCCTTCCTCATGTTCAGGAGTTTTCCCGAAATTCAGCTTCACAGAGTTTTTCCTGAAATTTATCTCTGCCTCGTGCTGCCTCAAAAATGGCATGCCCAAAAGAAGATCCGTACTAAATCCCTTCAATATAAATACTTCAGTACTGAAAGTCATTCCACCTATTTGTAGCTCTACTCGCCTACTTCCAAATACTCGCTTTCTGTGGGTACCAGAGAAATCAACTAATCTTATTTCTGGAACCTTTTGTACCTGAATGCCTGGTATTTGATCCTTTAGTTTAGTCCAGACATTATGACTTAGAATTGAACATTCGCTTCCGGTATCAATTATACAGTTTATCGGTATTTCCATTAATTTTGCAGACACTGCTGGTGATTTGTAACTAGTCTTAGATGCTCGTGCAGATTTCAGATCACTTTGCAAATTTATTTCCTCTGTTTCGGACAATTGAAAATTAACTTTTAGTTCCTGGATAGATCTTAGTGGTCGCTCCTCCGAGGCCCCTTGCCTAAATGGGAACGAAGCACCTAGACAAGACTCTAGTTTGTTTGACTAGACTGTGACCTTTGGTTATGCAGGAAGTCCCGGGTTGTCTCTAGGGATTCCTCCTGCTCAGAGGTCAAGTCTTCTCTGGTTGGTGACTGCCTTCTAGTCTGTTCTGCATCCCGAGGTGAGTATCGTCTTGGGGAACTCCCATCCTGATAATTCCTCATATCAGGGAAGGTTCGACCTCTTTCTGGATAAGGTCGATTAAAGTTCCTCTGACCATCCTGTTGGCTGCGGTCTGCTCCTTTCCAGTTTTGTCTTCTATAAAACTTTGGATTCCTCGCAGCATTCCTTTCTCTACCGCTGGTTCTGGTCTCGATGTTGCGGACTTTGAAGCTCTTATTATTGATTCCAGGCTCTTTACTCTTGGGGTCTTCCTTATTTCTCCAGGCATCGGGATCGTCATAGATGTCGAAGTCCTTGAGAAA
This sequence comes from Lepisma saccharinum, assembly GCF_977018435.1. NCBI lineage: Eukaryota > Metazoa > Arthropoda > Insecta > Zygentoma > Lepismatidae > Lepisma > Lepisma saccharinum. Next base: position 3,875,539 of record NC_139251.1, on the reverse strand, counting down.
ACTGGTCAATTCATCAACTGATCTTGGAGCATGCGCAAGGCAGAGGTTCCGGATACGATACGGCAGCTGTACTATTATTAGATTCAGCACTTCACTTTCGCTGAAATTGTCACTCAAGTTTCGATAGGCAGCGTAGATGCTCCAAGCGAAGCTCTCCATATTCTCGTGGACTGGGCGAAAATATCGTCGATTTCTTACGGCAGTTAACTGTCTTTGTTTGGCTTTCTCAGAGGCAAACTCCTCCTTAAATCTTAGGCAAAAGTCGGCATAGTTGACAAAACTATCTATGTTTCCCGCCAGCCAATGTTCCGCCTTGCCTGCAAATACTCTAGGTAGTAACTCAAGTCTATAGTGCTCAGGTATCTGCATAAGCTCGAAACTGACATTGAGCTCTCTGCCGATTGGGCCTCGATATCGCCTTTGAATTTTGGTATGTGGGCGATATCAGCCATCCTAGGCATCTTGAAATCGGCTCTACGTCAAGGAGGAGATCCATCAGAACTGTCTCCCTCTCTAGGTCGCTTACCTCTATCTGTTCGAACTGTTCTTTCGACGCAGTAGGGACTTTGCACTACTCTAGGAGGTTCAAAGGTGACCGCTTCCGGGTTTAAGCTTCCACCCCGTTCAATAGAATCCGGGAGTACATCTGAAGTCGCTTCGGTTTGCAACTGCAGTCTTTGAAACTTATCCTGCAGCTCACCTACTCTTCTAATTATAGTTCCAGTTTGTTCATGGATCTCTTTTCGAAGGGACACTTCCAGTCTCTTGGTCTCTTCACGGAGAGAGCTCACTTTTTCTCCAGCAGTTGTTACAACTTCTTCCCGGAGATTCCGCGTCAATGCGTCGGCAGCCTCCTTCTGCTCTCGTACAGTTTTTTCCATCTGCTCGGTCCTTTCCCCAAGGGTTTTTACCACTGAACTCATTGCTTCGACAGAGGCCTCTATATGTTTAACCCTCTCGGGATCTTCATTAGTAGCTTCCCCTCTACACTGGACCAGCTCTAAGCAGGTATCTAGATTGCTCTTCATCTGCTCATGTTCTCTTTCTATCTCTCCACGCCACTCAGCTAAGGGCTCTAGTTGTTCTTCTACTACCCTTACTACCTCCTGTTGGCAAGAGATCCGGATTTTCTCCAACTCTTCTCTAACACTATCTCGTTGGTCAACCTTAAGCTGAGAGAAAAGCGTTCGCAACTCCTCTCTACCTTTCTCGGCTTCTAGCTGCCTTCTTTCTTCCTCTTCTTCCTTTTCTTTCTTTCTCTTTTCTTCTTGACTTTCCACCAGGACACGGAGAACTTCTAACTCCCTTTCTCTTTTCTCTTCAGCTTCTCTCTTCTCCACCTCTCTTTTCTCTTCAAGAGACTTTATCAGAGTCCTAAACTATTGTACCTCTTCTTTTCTTTTAGCTTCTTCTTCTGCTTTCTCTCTGGCCCTTTTAGATTCTTCTTCTGCTTCCTCTTTGGCCATTTTAGCTTCTTTTTCTGCTTTCTCTTCTTTAATACGGGCTATCTCCTCTTCCTTCTCAAGGAGTCTCCTCTCCTCCATGCATTCGACCACCTGTCTCAGCTCTAACAACTCTTTCTTTCGAGTTTTCTCTAATTGAGCAGTTTCCCTTTTTCTTTGTTTTTCATCAGCTTGTCTACGCTCTTCTTCCTCTTTCTTTTCTTTACGTCTCAGTTCTTCCTCATCTTTCTTACGCTCCTCTTTATCTTTCCTTAACCACTCCAGCAGCCAATGGTCTGATTGGGTCTTACTTGGAAGACTTGGTTCAAGCAGGGTCGCTACCAAGGGTGCTGATGAGCATGTTTTACACTTTGCCTCTGCAACAGTCTCTGAGGTATCTTCTTGCCCCTCACATCTCCAATGGAAATTCTTGAGGCACTGGAAACACTGGAAGGACTCCATCTCGGCTCCAGGATCATCACAGCATGCGAACCCAGTCTCACCTTCCATGGTTTTTCTCCCTCTGCTCCGTAGACTCATTCCAGACGTTTCTTTTTCCATTTTGTCACACTCGAATATGTCACAACACTTTACCTTCGTGAATTCTGTATGGTTATCCCAAACCATTTTACCTTCACTACCTTCGTGAATTCAATAGACGAACACTGTCACTAGCACTTGCACTTCAACCAGTGAGCCACTTCTAGTCCATATACGGCTTCACTATGTAAACAATCCGACCCCACGTTTTACAAGTCGAGCCCTGTGTTTTTGCAAATTCGGGCCCCACGTTGGGCGCCAAAAACTTTTGCAACGTCCGCGCGCCGGAGCACTGCACACTACCCCACGGAGCGGTGCAAAAGTGTACCCATATATGCTAGCTTGTAGCTAGCCGAAGTATCTCAGGGCTTGCGGGGTTTAATATTGAAAGGTCAAAGGTCAACTTGTAAAAGTTTATTTATATTTATACACGCATGTAAATAACCTGTTTAGCACATACGCTCTTAAATCCTCCTCAGTGAGGTACCTGGGCAGTATTAGTATACTTATCTAGTTTAGGGGGGGAACCAACTAGTACAGGTAACCAATAGGAACCTTGGTAGTCGTCACATGCCACGCCGCCTGGGGACAACAAGCGAAAGCGTCCAATCAATAGCGAGGGACGGGCCAAGGGCCCGCGGTTTCACAAAGGTGTTGGTATGAAAGGACGCCGCAAAGTCAATCCAGCTACGACAAGGGAACGGTTCGGTCCCTTGGTATGTCCAGTCAGTAGCAAGAGACGGCAAGGTACAAAGGGAAGGTCTGGAAGCATCCAGGAGACTTGGGCTTGTTCCGCCACGACCCAAGGTTAGCACACCAAGCTCTTATGGAGCAGACCAGGTAGGTAGGAAATCTGCTTTTCTTATCCTCCTCCTTCCTTCTCAAGGAAGCTATTGGATCCCGGTAGGGGGAACATCCAGACTAGATCTGGGAACCAGGTCTTTCGCAGTCGGCATCTGGCAGTCGACTGAGCTCCGGGCCTCGCTGCTTTGTTTATATACTGTTTGGTGGCAGCACTGAGGCGGGTGGAGAAGATCGGAACTAAGCCGACTGCAGCGTTGCAAACTCCCTTCAATTCACGAGATGCAACTCGTGCGTTATAAAACATCAAGTTTAGCATTGTAAAAACCACTAGCATGTGGCGATATAAACTTAACACTTGTGTGCTAAACTGAACACGTGACATTAAAGAAATTACAAGATAAAGAGATTCAACAATGCAAGTTACAAATTAAACAATAATTACTGCACAAAAGATAACTGAATGCGTAAACCACGCAGGGTATTTAGCATGCTTTCTTTAACCAAAACGTGTGTGCCATAACAATATATGCTTCATGCTTAACAACAATGCACTCAAAATTAGATAAAAGATAAATCAAAAGCGTAAGCCTCGCAGGGCATTTCTCAAGCATTAATTATTATATATTAAAGAATATGGCTATCACGCAGGATAGCTAAATGTGATGACCACGCAGGGTCGTTACATAGTATTTCAAGATTCAAGATCACTGTCGCTTTTTTAACTGGCCTTAACAGATGTTTTCTATTTCTACTTCTAGTTTCATATCGGCTATATTCCTCCTGGGTGCCCCTGCAGAAATTTATAACTACGGAACGCAATTCTTAGTCATGATAATCTCGCATGTTCTTGTCACCGCTGGTTCCACATATCTCTTCATGTCAATATTTTACAACCTCAAAATTACTTCTGCTTATGAGGTAAGTGCATTGTAAATTTAAAACAAAAAAACGTAAAATAGCGTTTAAATGAAGGCGTATGTGCTCATTAAAAAAATATATATTGTCATGTTACATACGTACATGAGATAATCCCATTTAGTCAGTTCCTCTTCATATCTCTTTCTCAAGTGCAAAAATATTAGTGAGTTCTTTTTTTGGTTTAAGTCTAAGTGCACAAGTAGGCTAAGCTGGACTGAATGTGCAGTTTAACTTTAAAGTTTCATGCGAACCATCATGAGGATAAATCTGGAATTGAAGCCGCGACTCTGTTATTAAATGGTGTCTACGTTACCATTATGCCATTTCAGAGGCAAATACCTTCGTGTTATAAGCAGGGAAGCCATTAAAACGTCGGAGATATTATTATCATTATTAATTATAAACCAAATTGTCCACTTAACTAGATTCTGCCTCAAGAACTATACACTTTCAACTTAGTTTTGAATTACATCCACACTTTTGACAAGGAGGTAGCTCTTATTTTGTTGATAATGAGAAAGATATCTCATAAACATTGTTGATTTGTGCAACAAATTACTATTGGAATTAGGCTATACATGACAATATAAACGTTTTACGAACTTATATGAAGAAATACTAACACTACTGGTTGTACAGTCAAGAAATTTAGTAATTTTGATGCAACCACTTTAGCGTTTTCGTAAATTATATAGAAAATATTTAACTTTAACTTTTACTTCAAAACAATAAATAATAATAACAACAAGCTATAGAAAACACCACTTTAAAAAATGAATATTTTCTGTCGAACTACACCATGAACAAAAATGCTGTATGAAGAAGTGAATTGTGCCACTGCCTCCTTTGTACAACACGCAGTTCATAAATCTCTTGTCCCTTGCTCCTTACCCTTTGCACCATTCACCTTTGACACCATACATGTCCACTATGTTATAAGTCGTCTTTTATATTGTGTACAAACAAGATATTCTTTCACATTCTTTATTTTCCTTCTCAAAAATAACTCAAGCGAAGACATTGTTTGAATATCTTCAGACAGTAACAAAAAATATACCAGGTTTATCTTTCTTTCTGTAGATGTATCGTGTTGACAACTCCGTCTTTTCAACCGTAACAGATATCTTCCAAACACTGTGCTGTCACATTAGACTAGAACCACTCACATTAATAACTTTTAACATTACCGTTTATATGTACGTCACAAATCCTCTTTCCTATTGTGCTTTCAATTACGCAACTAATCTGATTTCTTCTGACTTCATTAATTGTTTTGATGCACTTAAAATATCCTAGTATGGTTGGAAAGCAGGGAATAGTGGTATACTATTTCACTTCCGGCGGAGAACGTGCCCTTCGGGGGGCGGGTACTACATTCATTCCTAAACCTAAAACGCCCCAGACCCCAAATATTTAAGCCGTCGTTTGTCTGTAATGGGGTTATCAAAATAGCGGTCGTGACGAAAATTCTATTCCTGAAGCTTCTTACATAATTGCTGTTATTTAACATTCATGGCAACTTATTTTCACATAATTTGCAGTTTATAACTGTATTATGATAATAAGACATTAAAAAGACCCACTTTATCACATAATATTATATATGGCGGCGAAATGTTTAAAAATAACCCCTTTCAGCTATGTGATCATGTTTGGGATGAAACCCTATTTTCTGGATGTTCCAGAATTCAACAGTGGCTGAAAATAGTGTGAGACTAAGCTCAAAGGAAATTTGCTTAAATTTGCAACGTAGGATGCATACTTTTACGAGCCTTATGTGAACATGAATTGCCTTGTTGCCACATACTTCGTCCTTAAAGGGGGGGGCATTTACTAATCGCAACACCGTACTGTACTAGGTAAATTGAGAATGATGGCGCATAATTAAAGGTAAATTGAGAAAGTAAGACGCGCGCGTGTGTGTGTGTGTGTGCCTGTGTGTGGGTGTGAACAGAAACACACACGTAAACACACCCACCCACACACATACACACACACAACTACAAAACCTTTCATTGTACTAATAATTTCTGAAATAGAAAATGCGCAATAGGGCATAATGATATGAACAAGGGAAAAAAATTCGAAACGAAAGGCATCTTAATTTTTTCCCATTCCATCAGGGTGGAATACCACAAAAGAATGTTTGCACTCAGACAATATCTTCTGTTGGCGCAAACCGGGAATAACTAAACATATTGACGATTTAGAGTGTATTCGTTCACGCACACATAGCCCTTGGCGAAATATGATATTTCGGGTGTTGCGGGATGCATCATAAAGATGCTTCTCAGTAGTTGTATTTGTGGTATAACCAGCTCAGGAAAGGAAGAGCCCCCCTCAAGCAGGTTTGGCTATACTTAAAACTAGCTCAACATGCCCATATGAGCTTTTTGCTCAAGTGTGGAACCCCCTCTAATCCAAGATTTTTGTAAAAATGCCCTCTCGGAAAGGAAGAGCCTCCTCAGATTTATTTGCCCATACTTACAAAAGTTGCATCAGCCAGATTTTTGTTTATAAACTTGTCAAAAATTGATATTTTTTGGCCACACCAGAAATTAAGCCAAAAAGCTATATACACACACACATACACACCCATATACACACATATTTACTTCCAGTTTAAGTTTAATTGAACCCCAGGTTCAATCTAATATTAAAACAATGCAATATGCAGAGACTCTCTAGAATTGCTCCGTGACTCTCTCATTTCTTACATTATATGTTTGCATGTTTCAAGTAATTCCCCTCTGTGTCAGTGTGTACAATTCCCGAGACGGTAGTATTGATTTTTGCTTTGCATGTTCTCCTCAGCGCCAGTACTTAAATAAATTCCCGAGTATTGCAGCTTTGATGCAATATTGCATCAGCCAGTATTGTGAGAGTGGCTGAGGAGAACAGATGTGTTTTTACAGTGCTCCTCATACTTACAGGCTTGTTTGATTTAATATGAATATTAAATATATATTGTTGCCTGATATTTGTTACATCTAGTTTGTTTGTTGTAATCCACTCTTATTTAGGGTCAGGCTTATATTTGTCCCAGCTTGTTATACAAAAATCAATACATAATACTCAGTGCCAGGTCATTGCCATTCAAGATAAGCATGTTCGTGCAGGTATTTGCGGAAGGTCAGTGTGAATGAATATTTATTCTTTTTTTCCACTTGTGGGCTATTGGCTTTACAACCTGTCATAAGATAAGCATAGAGATTAGATTTAAAACCCAGGAAATTTTATATAAATACCAAAGCCAAAAATATTAACACACATACACACACACACACATACATATACATATACATATACAAAGCACAGTGCTGAACCCAACTGATATTTTTATCCAGCATAGAGTTTTGAATTGAAGCCCAGGAAATTGTATATAATAAACCAACAACAAAAATGCCGAATCAAAAATATTGCAATCAGTGTAATAAGAATATATTTAGCTCTAATTGGGCCAGACACCAAAAGATTTGTAACCCAGACAAATACAGAGCTCCCACAAAAATATGCCCCAAATGCAATAGAAAATACAGCATGCAATACTTCACATATACACATAAAAATACTTGCTCTGCACAATCATCAACATTGCCCTCACAACCATCTACATCTGGTCTGAAAAGAAAGCATGAAGCACCTCTTAATGCCAGAGCAGCAAAGCAGCCACGCTATGAACCTATCCATAGCAGTTTTAATGCCCAACTTAGGGATTATCGGTTTGTATCAGAGCCAAGATGTGGTATTGAGAATTTTTTGAACAGTGTAAATGCTGATCTGCAGGCAATTCTAAATGTACAAAATGGCTCTTATAAACTGTCCCTCAAATTGTATACTCAATATAAGAAACCAAATGGCACAAAATTTACACAGCCCCACATAACAGAAACTGTACCGGTATATTCAAATGCAAATTCAGACACAATAATAAGCAGTTTAATGGATCAATTGAATATTAAACACTCTGAATTTGCAGCAAAAGAGTCTGGATGGAGCCTATGCGGCTCTCCACACAAGTTATATGTTAATATTTCTGAATTCAGCCCATTACAAGGATCTACATATCTGCCATTACCTGATAATATTAAAAACAAACAAGCCGTGGTTAATATTGAAAATAATGATGATAAATGCTTTTTGTGGTGTATATTAGCTGTTTTGTATCCAGTTTCAAGGAATCCTCAGAGAATAACTTATTACAAACAACATGAACATCTTTTTGACGATGCAATGAAGGGCTTAGAATATCCAATGTCTGTTCAGAATATTGATAAATTTGAAAAAAGGGCCAGGCATATCAATGGCAAGCAATTATCTATTAATGTATTTATTTGTTCCACTGGCCGTGGCAATTGCTCGATAGAACCTCTCAGAATCAGTACAATTGATGATGAATCTGCTATTCCAATTGATTTGCTCTTAATTGAAGGGGATGGCACATATCATTACACTCTGATACATAATCTTGAAGCTTTAGTAAGAACACAACTAGACAAATCCAATACAATATTCAAGTTGTGCAGAAGATGTTTAAGTGTATTTGATGGCAGGAAAATGGTAAAAGGGGTTTGTAAAGAGAATGCAGAAATTGCTAAAAACAAGTTAATTGAGCATCTGAAATACTGTAAAAATCATAAACCTGTTCATATGGTGATGCCTAATCCAAGTGAAAATTGCAAATTCAAAAAGTTTGAAGCCTTGTTGGAACACCCAGCATATATTGTCTGTGATTTTGAATCAAATCTCAAACCTCTTGCATTCTGCAATCCAGATCCTGAAGAATCTTCAATTACACCATACCAGCTACATGAACCTTCCAGCTTTTATTATGTGGTTGTACAGGATGGTGTTGTTACCAAAAAAGATTCATACATGGGGCCAGATGCCATCAAAATATTTGCACATAGAATAGAAAATGAGTGCCGTGACATAGCATCTAACATCTTATTAAAATCAAAACCCATGTTGCCTTTAACAGAGAAACAGATTGAAGATTTCAACAATGGAGAAAAATGCCCGGTATGTGATTCTGAATTTTCAGATACAAATATCAAGGTGAAACACCATTCTCATACAGATGGTAAATTCAAAATGGCACTGTGTAATAGCTGTAATATTAAGATCAAGAGACCAAAATTTGTCCCCATATTTTGCAATGGAGCATCCAATTATGATTTCCATCATCTGATCAGATATGAGGGGTTTGAGAAGCAGAATTTAAATATTTTAGCTGAAAATGATGAAAAATATATATCTATTAGCAAAATAATTAAAGTTAATGGTGTTCCTGTTCACATAAGATTTCTTGATTCTTACAGAATTTTATCTGCTAGCCTGGCCACACTGGCCACTCAATTATCTGATGATCAATTCAAAATTACATGTGCATTGTTTCCAAATCAGGACCTGAAATTAATTAGGCGGAAGGGTGTATATCCATATGATTATGTTACAGATTTTTCTAAATTTGATGAATGTTCTTTGCCACCACAACAAGAGTTTTACAGCAAAATCAGAGGTTCTGGAATCACTGATGATGATTATCACCATGCCCAATTGATGTGGAACAATTTAAAATGCCAGACATTTGGTGATTATCACATGGCATATTTGAAACTTGATGTGACCCTCTTAGCAGATATATTGCAGGCATTCAGAAAATCATCAATGCAAAATTATGAACTGGACCCAATATATTTTTACAGTGCCCCGGGCCTAGCATGGGCTGCAATGTTTTTAAACACTAAAATGCCATTGGATCTGATCCAAGATCAAGATATGTATCTGTTTATGGAACAATGTATAAGAGGAGGCATGGTGCAATGTTCTCAGAGATATGCCAGAGCAAATAACAAATATATGCGTGATTATAATCCAGAATTGCCATCAAATTATATAGTGTATGTAGATGCCAACAGCCTCTATGGTCACGCTATGATGGATAAACTGCCATATGCAGGGCTTGAATGGGTTGAAGATTTTAATATTGAGAATCTTCAGAACTATGATGACCGTGAATATGGCCTATTCTTAGAGGTTGATCTGGCAATTCCAGATCATTTACATAACAAATTTTCTAATCTGCCCCCAATTCCTGAGGTTCAGTGCTCACCTGGCTCTAAACAGAAGAAGCTCATGATGACACTGGAGTCAAAACAAGGCTATGTCATATATTACAAAAACCTCCAGTTCCTGATGAAACATGGTGTTCAAGTGACCAAACTTGGCAAAGTTTTGAGGTTCAAGCACTCAAAATGGTTGAAATCATATATTGATACAAACACGGAGCTTCGAACATCTGCAAAGAGCCAATTTGATAAGGGCTTGTTTAAATTGATGGTAAATTCTGTATATGGCAAAACAATTGAAAATGTCAGAAAACATACCGATGTTAAAATAATTACTGACCCCAGCCTGAGCAAAAAATTGGTTGCAAAGCCTAATTTCAATTATAGAAGAATTTATGATGAAAATATGGCACTTTTCAACATGAAAAAAACAAAAATTAAGTTTGATAAACCTATTTATGTAGGGGCTGCGATATTGGAATTGGCCAAATTACATATGTTAATATTGTATTATGATGTGTTGAAACCTTTTTATGGTGATAATATAAAATTGATGTACATGGACACGGATAGTTTTATTCTTGATATTAAAACAGAAGATGTTTATCAAGATATGTCACAGCCTGAATTGTTTAAATATTTTGATACCAGTGAATTGCCAGGCCATTTGAATATTCAACCCCACAACAAAAAGGTACCCGGCAAGTTAAAAGATGAGACACTTGGTGATGTTATTGTGGAATTTGCTGGGTTAAGTGCCAAGATGTACAGTTTTAAAACATGTAGTGCTGTTGTCAAAAAAGCCAAGGGCATTGGCAGAGTGACTGTTGAAAAAGAGCTCCAATTTGAAGATTATAAAAATTGCCTCAAATCCCAGAATTTAATCAAAACATCAGAATCCAGAATTCAGAGTGTGGATCACTTATTGACTTCAAATGTTGTAAGATAAGTGGCTCTGGACCCACATGATGATAAGAGATGCATTTTGTCATGTGGCATACATACTTTACCATGGGGGCATTGTGATTTGAAAAATGGGGATCAATGCCCAAACACAGAGCATGATTTGAAATAAATAAACATGCCTATGAACTTATTTGGGTTCAAAAAACAGGCTATTATGGACCTGCCAACACCCCAACCCTCCTCTGATATTTATTTATTTATTTATTTATTTATTTATTTCACCTATAACAGAGCTTTCGCTCCAATTACAATAGGCCTTCTTTATATATATATTTTAAAAAATTAAAAAATTATAATTCCAACAATACAAAAACAATAGAAGAAAAAGGAGAGCAAAACTACAATAATCGTTTCATAAAGAACACCAGCACAAGTATTCTAGAGAACATAAATCCAAAAATGATATTCACTGAGGTAGAACAAGGTACATATCTATATACAGACTGAGGCATTTATAACTATACACATGTAAATACTCATATATAAACAAATATACACACATACAGGCAAATTGTATTTACAAACATACCCATATACACAGAAAAAAAAGGTAAAGTGTTCCCCTGTGCTTAGCACCACGCCATGAAGGCGTATAGGGGGTGTGGGGGTAACGCCCCACACTTTCTTGATCCGGTCGTGAGTAGGGGTGATGTGATCAGCACCACGCCCCTGACCGCCTTTACCCCCCAGGGTTTCCCCCAGGTACCCATGTTATTCGACGCTGGGTGGGCGCCGGGGCCGCTTCCAACCGTTAGAAAAGTTCCCGGATTTGAACCGGCCGGGGATCGAACCCGGGACCTTGAGCATGGTAGTCAGACGCGTTACCGACTGAGACACCGCGGCCTCCCATATACACAGAAAACATCTATAATTATTTATTATTTATTCATGATATTCTTCGAAGGACGGACAGGAATTGCATGAATGGCATAGCGAAATCCAAGTCTCCACCGTTTCTGACTATTTCATTATGTTTAATACATAGTCTTAGAATGGGGGAATTCTGGTGTTCTGTTGAGTTGGATTTACTGTAATTGAGTCTAAACTGAGTGCTTTGTTAATTATTCATCTGAACAGCATATTTACAGATGTTGATGATAAAACAGGCAAAATATTGTACATATTTAACAATAATTTAAATCATTACCAATTACCTGTAGGTGGGCAATTACAATTTATTACAACCCCTGAGGGTGATGTTAAAATTTCAATAGGGAGAAATATTTATAGAATTAAGCACTCAAACATGGTTTCTGGCACTGTTTATACTGTTTCTGCTGGTGACTGCTTATATATTGAAGTCCCTGGATCTTATGATAAGCTTATACCCTTTTTTATAGAATTAAGAATCAGATACTCTATAATAAATAACTACTAAACAAAATGCCTAATGATATTTTTGGCCATACAAGACATGAAGATCACAGTGATGAGATTCTGATGCTTGATGTCAGAGTCAAGAAATTAAGAAGTGATTTACAAGCTTTACAAACCACTCTCAATGCCAGTCTTCAATTAGAAATTACAAATTTGCAATCACAATGCATGGACCCTCTTCTTAAAATTGATTCTGAACTCAAATTGCTGCTTCAGAAATATACTGACCTGGCCACATTGGATAATTTTCAAAGTTTAGAAGAAGCTGTAGCAGCTCTTCAAGCCAAATTTAAGACCCAGGCTAACAACTCTGAGCAATTGAAACAGCAATTAGAAGAGCAGATAAATAATGTCCAGGCACAGCTCCAAACAATTGTCAAAAGCATAAAATCACAAGAAGATTTTGATCTAGTCATTTCCACTCTAAAAGAACAGATTCAGTCACTCCAAATACCTAATCTGGACCCTCTGAACAATGCCATAGCCGAGGTTAAAGAAAAAATTGAGACACTTGAAAATTTTATGAACAATTTGCCATCTTCTGATGCTTTGAATGCAATAACTCGGAGTGTTGCAAATATTAAGCTGCAACTTGAAACATATGAAGATTTTGGAAAAATTCAAAGTTCCATAACCCATCTTGAAGGTACAATAGCAGCAGTACAAAGTGATTTGGCAAATGTACTTGAATCCCGATTGCCTGGGATTGTAGATACCCTTGTCAGTGTCCAGCAACAAATCACAAAGCTTGAAAACCTCAACACTGAATCTGAACTGTCTCATTTTCATCACTTGTAAGATGATATCCAAACAAAACTTGAAATTTTACAACAATCAACACCCTCTCAGGCAGATATAGATTTGCTCCAAAATGCTATGCAAAATGTGGCTAATGCTTCTGAAATGTGAAATTGGCACTTGAATTTTTACAAAATACAGTATCAAATCTACCCACATCACAGGAACTTAAAAATATTAAGAGGGCAGTGAATCGCATATTGAAATCAGAAGATATCAAAAATATCCAAGCAGAGATCAAACAACTCACTCAGACAGTGGCCACTCTTCCAACCAATCAACATATTAATGAACTGCATGCCCTGTTTGAGGATATCAGAAGACAGGTCCATGATCTTACAGCTCAAAATTCAAAATTGGCAATTGTTGAAAATTTGCAACAAATTGTAGCTAATATCAAGCAACAGCTAGGGACCATGGAATCCAATCAAGCAAATGCTCTGTCTGTTTTTGCCACCCAGCTACAAGAAATTGTGCAACAATACAAGAGACTTGCTGTGGACATAAAAATAAAGCCGGGCCATGATGATGTTGTTAGGACCATCAATGAGCACCTTGAATCTGTAACAAGCAGATTGCTCACAGCAGAAAAAGAAATAACAGGCATAATTGAAAATCCTAAACATTCAGTAATTCTTGAATTGTACAGCATCCCCAACAAAGAATATGATTCTCCATTTACACCAGGTGGCAAAATATATATGCTGTCCCCTGCACAATTTTATTACCAATTTTTTGTTGGGGGCACATTGAGACCAATCAAGATCAAATATTGGCTTCAACCACAGGCACACCACTACCCTACCTTATCAATAACAAATGCTGATAACAAAGTGAAAATCACCAGTGTAGAATTAGAGGATTTTACAGACCCCAATACATTAGAAACAGCCTATACTGAAGATGATGGCTCTTTGGAATTTAAAATACAAATAGGGGACAAATTATATTTAGAAAATCCTGCAGTATCAGCTGCTGAACACCCCATAGCTGCAATATTCTTGTTTACATATTATGTCTAGACAAATTATTGTTGATGAATTACACAGACAGGCCCGACATAATTTTAAGAGACTCCCAGTAGTCACAAAGGGCATAGATGATTTATGGCAGAGCGACTTGATTGAAATGGCAAGTGGGCAATTGAAAAACTTAGACAAAATCAACAAGGGCTAAAAGTATCTACTCACTGTAATAGACACATTTTCAAAATTTGCCTGGGCTGTGCCACTCAAATCCAAAACTGGAAAATGTGTTACAGAAGCCATCAGGACAATTATCAATCAGAGTGGAAGATCCCCGCGCTATTTGCAAACAGATAATGGCAAAGAATTTTATAATTCAGTGTTTCAACAATTTATTAAAAGCCAGGCAATACAACATTATTCGAGTTACAGTGATCTCAAGGCCTCAATTGTAGAGAAATTCAACAGAACTTTAAAAAATCTTATGTATAAACAATTTACACTGCAGGGTAATTATAAATGGATTAATATTCTTCCAGAACTTATACAAAAATATAACAACTCGGTCCATTCCACAATCAACATGAAACCCTCTGAAGTAACTTCATCTGATGAGCAAAAATTGATCAGCACTGTTTATTATCCTAGATACCAGCCAACAACAAGAAAGGCCAAATACAAGATTGGGGATCAAGTAAGAATCAGCAAATATAAGCACTTATTCAAGAGAGGCTTTACAAGAAACTGGAGTACAGAATTATTTACAGTGGTTCAAGTTAAACCCGGGACCCTTAACACATATATAATAAAGGATCACCGAGGAGAAATTCTCAAAGGCAGGTTCTATGAACAAGAGCTCAGCAAAACTAAACAGCCTGACACATATCTCATAGAAAAAATCATCCGCAGAAAAGGCAACAAGTTATTTGTCAAATGGCTAGGACTTCCAGAACACAGCTGGATCGATGCAAAGAAAATAATAATATGAGCACCTGGGATGTTATAAAAAGGCTGCCAGAACCTGAACAACAGAATAAGAGAAATGGAAAATTGCTACCTGATAATATTAGGTGTCTTATTGTTGGGCCATCTGCTTGTGGTAAAACTACACTATTAGTTGATAATTTTTTATTGGCACCCAACTGGTTAGACTGGAAAAACAGGCACTTGTATATCTTCTCTAAGAGCTTGGAACAATTAAAATATCAGCAGTTGATGAAGCTATATGATGGATTGGATATTGCCACTTTTGAACCAGATGTTAAGCCACTTCATGAATGTCTCGATAATTCTGTTGTTGTGTTTGATGACATTATATTGGATAATCAAAACAAGGTTAGAAATTTCTTTACACAGGGCCTGCACAAAAACATTGATTGCTTCTACCTGGCACAGACTTTTTCAAAAATTCCGAAGCAACTGATCCGAGACAACAGCAATTTTATATGTGTGTTTCATCAAGACCATACCAACCTCAAACACATACATGATGAATATGTAGGTGGGGACCTGAGCTACAATGATTTTTCCAAGATTTGCAGCAAGTGCTGGAACCAGGACAGTTATGGGTTTGTCACAATTGATATGACAAGAACACCCAACAGTGGCAAATACAGAAATAAAATCAACAATTTTCTAGACATTGAAACATAAATAAATAAACATGAAAAGGCCAATCATTGATGATCTTAAATTAAGAGATTATCTTGTAAAAAGATTTAAGGGATGGAAATCAGAGAACCGTGGAATTTATGAAAAACACAAACAAACAGAACAGCCTGTAATTGATGCTATTAATAATTTAGGTAAGAATATCAAAACTGTTACAGAGCAAAATCAAAATTTGATCACAGAGCTTGTACCTGTAGCTGCAAGAAACATATTAGATTATCCATTCACCCCACTTTCAAGTATTCATACACCTAGTCCTATTGCTCCTAGAAGAATTGAAGCTACTCAGGATCCTATTGAATTGGGTCTTCTTGCTCAAAAATATTTAACCACACCTAAAGACAATAAAGATGAGGTGTTTGGATTATATGCTGACACAGAGGTTGATGGCAGCATCATACATAGAATTGGCAATTTCAGAGTAACTTTTATGGGACATGATATAATTGTATATTCAGAATCTCGACTTGGAGAAAAAGGTGCTTTTGTTAAGTATCTCGGAACACCTGGATTGTGGGAACTCATGACTAGGAAGAGACCTGGCAGCTATACAGATCAAGATTATGAGGATTACAAAGAAATATTAATAAAATCAGATGCTCTATACCAGAACAATGATCCCACACAAAAAAGAGTCAAGTCGAGCAGTGGGGCAAAATACAACAATTTAATCAAGCCCATATGGTCTCAAATCAAGACTGGCAGTGGAATCAAACAATACAACACCCTGCCTAAAGAATTTGTGTGGGTTGATGATGTCAGGAAACTTGTAGATAGGTTATTGGTGATAGCTGGGAAGGAAAATGCTGGGAACCACAATTTTTACAATGAAAAGGTTGGAATTATGGACATGATAAGCACAAAATTGTCTAATTTTATAGTGAATGACACTAAGGGGATTGGATATCTCATAAAAATAATTAATACTCTACCCCCCAAATTTTGGAATATTTCTGAGGGTCGGGGCTTGGTTAATGACATTATAAACAAACTGCCATTTGAACTACATATTCCAGGCTATCAGTATTGTGGTCCAGGTACAAAACTAGATCATAGATTAAACAGAGGTGATCCTGGTGTTAATCCCCTAGATGCTGCTTGTAGAGACCATGATATTGCATACAACACACATTCTGATCTTGACAAGAGACATGTTGCAGACAAGAAATTAGAAGAGGCTGCATTTGGCAGATTTATAAGCAAAGATGCTTCTTTAAGTAAAAAAATAGCAGCATTGGGAACCACCATAGCTATGAGCACCAAACAAAAACTGGGGTGGGGGTTGTGAATATATATATAATAAACCCCTACAATGAAGGCCAAGGGTGTTATGTATCAAATACCTTATGCAGGTCTCAAATCTCTTAACACTATTTTTAGTCTTTTGACCAAAAAGCAGCGCAAGAAGAAAAATTCTTGTATTGCTAAGGGTCATGGTATGAAATTGTTACTTAGCACCCCCCAATTAAAAAAATTACAGCAATCAAGAAAAAAATCACATGTGGGGGGATTTATATTTACCATCCCTGCCATCTTAGCTGCTCTCGGGGCTGTTGGGAGCTTGGCTGGGGGATCAGCTGCCATAGCAAAAACAGTAATAGATGCCAAGAAAAATAGGGCAGAATTAGATGAGCAGAAGCGCCATAACCTGGCAATGGAGAAACAAGGCAAAGGTGTTAAAAGAGCCATGAATAAGTTTAAAAAAAACAAGAGCCGCTTACAAACCAAGATATTGAAGCTTTAATCAAGCCACTGGGCATCAAACATTTTAGAGGTGTGTACATGTCTGATTCTTTGCCAGAGCAACCACTCAGCAAAGAGTGTGGCATTGTTAATTTGGATAAGTACAAAAATCAGGGCACTCACTGGATTTGTTATCTTAAATATTTAAAAAATGAGGCATTTGTGTTTGATTCATTTGGAGGTGTTCCACCTGAAAATTTAATAAAATATCTAAATTCAGCTAATCTTTATTACAATAATACCCGTGTTCAAAATTTCAAAGATGTTAATTGCGGACATTTGTGTTTATCTGTTCTTAGATATATGTCTCAAATAAATAAACCATCAATTGAAGATTTTCAAAAAGCCTTGTGGTATTTAAAACATCATGGGGGTGTTCCATCTCACCAGCCAAAATTCAATATTGAAACTCAAATTACATGATGACATTGTATATCCCAAAACAATAGCTCTCAGGGCATTTTATGGCATGTACCTGATCCCTAATATTACACACCACAACAACACAATTGCAGTAGGGGATGAAAAAATTGTCATCACTCCAGGGCAATATAATCTCTCCACTCTAAATGCTCAATTACCCAGAGGTATTGTGTTAAGTCAAA
The DNA here is from genome assembly GCF_977018435.1 of Lepisma saccharinum. Taxonomy (NCBI): domain Eukaryota; kingdom Metazoa; phylum Arthropoda; class Insecta; order Zygentoma; family Lepismatidae; genus Lepisma; species Lepisma saccharinum. The sequence continues at coordinate 3,857,639 of NC_139251.1, read as the reverse complement.
ATTCTGTCACTCACAGAGTAGAAATTGTATCTGCTACAGAAACAGTGGATCTGGGTACCATAGGAGAGCTGTTAGGCTTTGAGAACAACACAGAACTTGAACCAGGCATCAAACACACTGCTATGAATATACCTAAATTCTTGGCCATAGAAACTCTGAATATTCACTGTAATGTAGCAGAGGGTATGATCACCAAATCAAATGGCATAGGCACTCACAAACAAACAGGCATTATTGCAAAATTCAAGCCTAATTCTGAATTTATGGAGCCCATCATCTACAATCCATCCCCAACATTATATTTTCCTGTGTGCCACAACAGAATAGATTATATTGAATTGATGGTCACTAATGAAAAAGAAGAATTAGTTGATTTTGCTGGAGCCACAACAACTGCAATCATAGAGATTAATATTTAAATAAAAATACATACAAGAAGAAAATGAAAAATATTGAGAGTTATGAGCTACAATCATTCCCCCCAAACAGGAGGACATTTGCAAATTTAAATCAACCCAACACACAGATTGAGGTTGATCTTGATGTAGGGGATGGATTTATACACCCTCACAGAGCAGATTTATACATCAAATTTGATGTTGTAAAGCTCGATGGAACAGATTATCCGGCAAATTCAAATATAAGATTCGTAGATAATTTTGTGCCACATCTATTCCCTGAAATTTAGATCAGAAAGCATGGCGTTGTTATAAACAGAGTAGATTATCCGGGTATTACCTCCACAGCTTTGGCCACATTAAAATTATCCAAAACCGAGGCTTCATACTACAAAATCGGGGGATTTGAGGCTGGTGATAAGATATCATCTAAGAACCACACTGTGCTGTTCCCTATGCGCCTGTTGCCAGGATTCTTCTCAGATTACAAAGATATTATGTGGAAGGGTGGGTTAAGAATCACATTTAGAAGAGCTGCAAATGATAATAATGCCTTGATGAGGTACAGCACAATAAACTCTACAGGAGAAGCTCTGCCCAATACCCTACCTGATGAGGGCAAATGCATTATTCAAACTATGGAGTTAAGAATCCCTGTTGTTGAGTATGAGGCCAGTTATGCTCTTAAATACAAAGCAGATATAATAAAAAATCCACAGATTTTTCTACAATTTTATACATATCAATGTGTACAGAAGCCCGCAACTGGTACATATGAGTTTGATGCTACAAATTCATTCTCCAGTATTCAATATGACATGCCTGATTTTGTAGTGGTATTGTTTCAAACTGGGAGACACAATAATCAGGAAAAAAATTCAAGTAAATTTGATAACTGCAACATCAAGAACATATATCTTAAAAATGGCAGAAATGAGGTATTTCCTAGGGAAAATTACAATTTAGACATGTCCAAGGATGATTTCCTCAAATTATATGAGGCATTTTCTTCCTTCAAACGTGTCACTACAGGCAATACTGACATGTATTACACACCAGATGAATTCAAAGTACAGAGACCCATGTTTGTAATCAATGCTTCAAAAAGGAAACAAGTTGTGGTGAATGACAGAACAAATATTAAAATTATCTGTGAATTCCATGAGGCATTACCTGATGACACCATATGTAGTGTTATTCTTATAGGTGAAAAATCATATGTTTATGATGCAAGAAATGAGAGAGTCACGGAGCAATTCTAGAGAGTCTCTGCATATTGCATTGTTTTAATATTAGATTGAACCTGGGGTTCAATTAAACTTAAACTGGAAGTAAATATATGTGTATATGGGTGTGTATGTGTGTGTGTATATAGCTTTTTGGCTTAATTTCTGGTGTGGCCAAAAAAATATCAATTTTTGACAAGTTTATAAACAAAAATCTGGCTGATGCAACTTTTGTAAGTATGGGCAAATAAATCTGAGGAGGCTCTTCCTTTCCGAGAGGGCATTTTTACAAAAATCTTGGATTAGAGGGGGTTCCACACTTGAGCAAAAAGCTCATATGGGCATGTTGAGCTAGTTTTAAGTATAGCCAAACCTGCTTGAGGGGGGCTCTTCCTTTCCTGAGCTGGTTATACCACAAATACAACTACTCTTCTCCTCCAAACGTCTCTAGCTCACAGCCAAAAGACCAGTGGCACGGAGGGCGTCGGTATCCATAACGAATCTTTGGCCTTTAGACTCCCGAGCAGGTTTACGAGAATACCCCCGTTCTCGCCCGGTCTTCTCGGCGGGAATTTTAAATTCGAACACTCTTTGGAGAAAATTGTTATAACTCGGTCACTATAGGAGCAATCTACTTCGGATAAGTATTTTTGGCAGCTAAAACATCAGCGCATCCAACCGTGTAGAACTGAGAACGTCGGACCTACCAAAGGGGGCTTGGGGGCACGACCCCAGAATTTCAATGGGAAAAACATAAAAGTCTGTAGTTTCCCCCTTCTTCCCCCGCTATTTTGGTAAGAGAGAGCGAACTTTAGTATTCTTTTCAAAGAATGGGCATTTCTCAAGAGAATGAAACATGTTTCATGTTCTTGAGTGCCATAGAAGTTGAATAATAAGCCAAAATGTGATTTTTTTTTAACGAGAAATAGGTAATTTGCATTTTTGGAGGACATCTGCTATACCTCGAGCACTATGGGAGCAATCTACTTCCGATAAGTTTTGTTTTGCAGCTAAAGCATCAGCGCATGCAAGGTGGGTTTGGGGCGTGTGATCCCCGAATTTCAAAGGGAAAAAAAACAAAAATCTGAAGTATGCCCTCTTTTCTCCCGCCATTTTGCAGAGAAGGCGCGAACTTAAGTATTATTATCAGAGAATGGACATTTCCCAAGAGAATTAAACATGTGTTATGTTCTTGGGTGCCATTCAAGTTGAATAATAAGCCAAAATGTGATTTTTATTTTTTTAGAAAAATAAGTAATTCCCATTTTTGGAGGAAAATTTTTATAACAATGTAAGGGACCAAGTTTAACATTCATATAATATTACAGGCAAAATTACTGTTTTGTATATTTTAACTTTTAGTTTCTTAGATATTAAACTAGAAGACAAAATATTATGAAGAGAAAAGTAACATGCATTTCCTGAATTAAGACTGCTCTTTATTTTCTCTTTAATATCATTTTCATTTGTTAGTATTGCTCCTAAGTACTTGAATCTGGGAACTGGTTCAATCGAGTAGATATCACTAATTAGATTTTGATTATTACCTAACACTTGGTTTCAACCTGCAAATATATATATTTAGTTTTCTCTTTGATAACTTCCAAACCTATTTCTTAAGCTGCTTTGAAAAACATTTTAGCATTATAATTAATTATATTTACATCACCCCCCAGGAAGTCTACATCATCTGCATATGCTAACAGCTGAGTCACACCGTTTCATTTTAGTCCTTCCTTAGTTTTTTTACCATTCTAACAGCGTATTCTAAGGGAAAATTAAAGAGCAATGGAGAGAATGCATCTCCTTGTTTTAACCCATCATGAATTGTAAATTTGTCAGACATATTAATATCCACACGAATTTTACTTTCTGTTTCACCGGTGAATAGTTTTTCACATTAACAAGCTTCTTAGGTATTCCAAACTTGATTAATACATTCTACAATTTATCTCTTTTGACTGAATCATTTGTTTTTTTAAAAAAAATCATTGAATAGCTGATTTACATTTTGATTATATTCCCACTTTTTCTCAACTGTCTGTCTGATGTGAAAAAATTTATCTGTTGTTGATCTGTTACTTTTAAATCCACTTTGATAATCACCTATAATTTCATTAGCATATGGAGTTAGTTTTGCTAAAATAATGTTAGATAATATTTTATATGTTGTTGAGAGTAAATAAATCAGACGGTAATTTTTGCAGTTCATTTTATCACCCTTTTAACACAGGAACAATTATGGATTCTTTCCACTGTTGACAGATTTCTTCTTTATTCCATGTTAGACAAATTAATTTAAGAATTTGAAATATTAACAAATTTTTAATTAACTCAGCTGGTATTAAATCAATGACAGGTGCTTTGTTATTCTTTAGCCTTTTAATAAGATATTTAACTTCAGTCAAGTTAGGTTCTGGAACTAAAGGTTCTGCTGTGTATACTTCATTTACTACTGATTTTTCTCCTACATGAACATTTAGAAGGTCATTAAAGTAGTTCTTCCATCTATTTAAAATATCGCTTGGTTCAGCAAAAAATTGCCATGTTTATCTTTTATCCCAGTTTACTTTAGGTTGTCACCCCTTTCTAAATTAATTAATAAATATCTGATATTTTTATTTTTGCGGTTTGTTTGAATTTCGTTAATTTTACTTTTCCAGTAATCTCTTTATTTTACTTCTAAACGTGCGGTTAAGTTCTCGCTTTATTCTATTATAATTGTAAAATTGTATATCATCAGAGTTATTTAACCAACTAAGTCTACCATGATTTCTTCTTAGGTTGTGACATTCATTATCAAACCATGGCTTACTTTTTCTTGGTTTATGTTATCCTATACTTTCTTTTCTGCTGATTCTATTGCATTACATATGAGCTCCAAATACTTATTTACGTCTATTTCATTTATATTTTCATCATCATTTAAACCCTGCAAATATCGACTCTATTTGACAGTTTAATTTGATAATCTTTCTTGATTCTATCATCTGCAAATTTTCCTGTATTAAATGTTAGAGCATTTAAATTTTGGTGCTTATGATTTATCACCGAGAGTCTTTCTCTTAATTTAGTAATTACTTAATAATGGACACTGGTACAGCCAGCACCTCTATGTTAACTGACATAAATTATATTAGTATGCCTTCCTTTATCAATGAGAATATGATATATTTGATTATGAGTTTTACCATCTGGAGAAGATCAGGTATATTTATGGATATCTTCTTGGCTGCAGCAACACAACACAATCTGTCCCCTATCCTAAGCAAGATGAAACCACTTTTCCCTCCTTACCGATTTCACAATTAAATTCTTTTAGGTTGCAAAATAATTAATCTTATTCCATTATCATTACTTAATTAAGGAAGACTTTCTTTACCAATAGTAGGTTTAAATTCCTCTCCTTTGTCAATCTGTGCATTACAGTCACCTAGCAGAATTTTCATATCATATCATATCATACTTGGAAAATTTATTAAAAATCTGTTCTAACTCTGAATAAAAATCATCTTTAGTATTATCATATTTATCTTCCGTTGGTTCATGGATGTTTTGTAATAATTTTGCACCACCTACCTTGTAAAACAGCATATAATATCCTATCAATTAATTCTACTCTTTTTAGGACCGAGATAATTCTATTATTTAAGAAGAAACCTTTTCCAAAATTATGATTTTCAGTACCATCATAGAAAAAAGTATAATTTTTAGTTTTACAATTACCTTCTCCTGGCCCCCTAACTTCCTGGACAGCTACTACATCTCCTTTTGTACTTAACTATCTCATTAACTGTACACTGAAATGCCCCAGGCTGGTAAAGACTGACAACATTCCGAGTGCCTAATGTAATATCCTTATTCTTAATGTGGATCCTATTGTTAGTCCAGGGATCTCCCAAAGTAGTCCCCGCCTGGAGATTTGAATGGGAGACTATTGTTTTGGCCTCAAATTGCTGATTCTTGCCATGTCCTTTTACAGTACAGAGTTGTCAGCTCAACGCCTAACCTCCAATACTAATGGAGGAGCGCACCTGTCGTTGGTCAGTGGATCTAGCTGGGAGGATCACATTGTAGTCCACCAACCAATTTGGTGAACCCCACTTCTGCCGATTATTTGACGCTCATAGAGCCATGTCAGGGCAGCTCTGTACATTTCTCCTTTGTTCATTTTTTACAACAAAAGAAATGCCATATTCCCTGTCCTATCTTATTTCAAATTATAAACTCACCTGCTTACAAGACCTGTCAAACCTATCACTCATCGGGACAAGCAATAATCGTTGTTATTAATACTGCGGATTAAGACCTACACATATCCTCAGACGAGGTTTGCGAAAACAGTTTTTGTTTCTTTCTTTTCTTTTGTTATTTCTGGAAGGTTGAAAACGTGGCTTTACCCAGAGCATACACAAACGAATCGTGTGGTTTCAAAAATTCATGTTACACAGGCAAAACATACATCGTCAGCGGCGGCAACAGCCCAAGTTTCTTATGCGCTAATTACATTCCTTCAATATTTGCAGCCTGGGTCACGCGACTCTCATCCTCCCGGTAATCAAACGTATCTCAGACTCAGATGTCCGCTGTAATGGCCTACAGTGCATGTGTTATCTGATCACGAAGATCATGGATGGACATGGGAAATGGTAATATATGAACACTGCCTTTTTCGACCCCGCAAAGAATGGAATCACATGGTTTAAGAACCGGCGAACGGGGTGGCCAAGGGTGAAGGGTTTTTTTACATTTGCAACACGTCTGATCCAGCGCTGTGCAAGAACACCATTAAGAAGCACTCGCACGTTCCAGTTGTGGAATGTAATCGTCATAATTGGTATTCAGTCTAGGCACCGCTTGCTCTCTTTCAATGATGTCATCAGACACACGAGGTCGGCCACAACTCTTGCCTTTACACAAGCATTCAGTTTCCACAAACTGACGGTTCCACCAGTGTAGGTTATTCTCGTGTGGTGCGTCCTTTTAAACCGTGCACTAAACTCATGCTGCCCCGTAATCACAGATTTTCTCACCTAAAAATGGAACACACAGAAAGCCTTCTCCTGCAGAGACGTCATATTTGAAACTGACCCCGCAGCATCGCAGCAAGCATGAGAAGCGAACTCCTGGCAGCGCATGAAAAACTTGGACAGTTGCCGACGCTGACTGTGACCCGCGTAAGGTGAGAACTAAAATGTTTATTAACTTTTGATACCACACCAATCTTTTGTATATGCCCTGAATTTGTATTGGGAAGTAGATGGCTTGCTCGTACCTACTACAAATCGCCAACCACACAAGACAAAACGCAGCAGTCACGACGAACAGAACGAGACTACAATAGCGATGGCAGCGAAACCACTGAGCAGTCGCTAATGAGAGCAGTGATCTCTTTTAAACGAACAACACACGGGGGCATATTGTTAACAAAGTGACTATGGTCGTCCAGAAAGGGTTACATCCCCCTGAATGGCAAATTTCTTACACTTAATTTCAGTATCACCGTATGGAATTAATTACTAAATATCTATAGGCTACATGTGGTAACGTAGCGCGTGCCGCTTGCAAACTACCAGTATACTAGTGGCAGGCGTGTCGTGTGTTGGCCATGCCTATTCTATAGGTAGGGACTTGAAGTTTTCGTATTAATGATAACACTAAAAAATTGAGGAAAGCAAAATGAAGTGTTTCAAATGTATTTGGGTAGGTAAAGGAGGCAAGTTTACGGTGTTTCGGAATCGCGAAATAACACAATATATGCCATTTTTCATAATAATACCGAATTTTGCACTTTAACGCGGCCACGAAATATGCATTATACACCGGGCATAACGCTACTTGTATTAAAAAGAACTACCTGAAGCGCTATTACATCTGTCATTGTAGTCTAGTTGGTTATACTTCCATTCAAAAGAGATTGTAACGCATCATTTATTGCATTCTGGCGCAGACATGACTGACAGTGTTTAACCTTGTCCTGAAATAGAATTCGCTCGGCGGGAAAATTTTGTAGGAACGAGAAAATTTTCAGGGAAAAGCACGTGTTGTGTTTCGAAGGTAAGGGGAAGGAGGGTGTGTATGTTTGTGTACACAAAACTATATTTTGAGGATCTTTGGCATTGTTTAGAAAATGTCATGTGTATGACTATGGCGGGCGGCCTACATGCTGACAAGGAAAGTGGAGCGGGGAAGCAACCAACCCAGCACGATAAGAAACACAGCAGCCTCTAGAACGAGGTGCGCGCAGCACATCCTCCGCGACGTCGTAACTCTCAGCGCCTCCTCTGTTGTCTGGTTGGTGTGTGGCGTATTTCCCGCTCCCCACTTTCCTTGCCAGCATGTAGGCCGCTCGGCATAAGATGAGACAAGAGCTATGGTTGGGATATATTAATGGACAAACCACTAGACGACTCCATTTAGCTATTATTTCATTTTGTCCTTGGAACCTGATATACTGGTAAATCACTCGGATAGTCGGACCCTTTACATGGATATGACTGCAGTCAAAAGTTCGTCATGGAAAAAAATATTATCTCAGCATTATAATTTCATCTTTGGATTTGTCTTCAATGTGCTTGAAGGATTTATCTGGTGTGATATTATATATTATTCTCGACATAGAACATTCTAATGGATATTTACATGAAATGTCACTGTTGAAAGAAATTATAAATCACTTAAGATTAATTCATGTATTTCACATATTCCATATGCCATTCAAGAATACCAAATAAGTAACACACATAGAATTACGTATTAATTAATATTTGCTTTTCCGGTGTAGTACATAAAAATTGTATTTCGCATGTTTTAGCAACTTTTTAATTTCAATTGATATTTTAATTTCAGTACCTCAGTATGCCCTTCAACAATTACGTCAGGCTGATAGGATACTCGCTGTTCTTACTGGAAACGGTAACGTTTATGGGTTATTTATAAAGGTTTCAACAAATGCTTCAAATATTTTTATATTTCGGCTGAATTAAATTCAGAATGAAAATAATCCCCTCACTTTGGTACCATGCTTGGGCACATTTTTCAATTGCTCACACGTGCGTTTTTAAAATTAGATATAATTACAATATTGGTGATTTTCACCTAAAATGTGAGGATGCGAGTAGAAAAAGTAAAAATCAAGAACAAATTAAGAAAATCCAACGCTCACATTCTGCTTATTTTTGAGAGATTATTATTAAGCGTAGAAAAATTACGGCCATTAAGTAATTGATGCATCATGACTTCGAAATGCAAACACCCAGTCTACTGTTAAAATCATTAAGTGGCTGGCTGGAAATGATCAAGTTTTCTTTGCGACAAACGGTACGTTTGTGCATGCACTAGATTAACAATGATGATGTGGTGTTTGCTTTCACGAAGATAAGCCAACATCAATTGCACCCTACAGTGTTTCACCAATTTTATCAACTCACCATTCATCATCACCATGTGGATACAAAATAACTAGAAATAACCGGCCACGATCTCACCCCCTCCACTGCTTGCGAAGTTCAATTCATTGTATCACAATTATTGCAGAATTGTCAAGTGTATGTCACAGATGTGAGTTTTTTTCGGTCATTGACATGTAAATAAATGGCTCACAAAAATTACACAATCATCTTGCATCTAGCTTCAGACGAAATGTGTGTACGTAAGATGGAAGGATTTTTTTAAAAAAAAAAACTTTTGGTTTTATATTTAGATATTCACTATTCGTAAGTGCGAACACTTCTCTTTGTTCAACACAATTAACCTTTCTCACCATCGCAAAACCGCTTAAGTATTTTGTTAGATACGCAATATTTGTGTCTACACAAGAAGTTGTGTCTAGACGTGACAATGTCTGCCTAAACGAACGTGCTCCCATCGCTCACATACCTTGCTTCTAGGAATGCACAAAATGTTGCAACATGTTGCGACATCTACATATGCATCAATTGAGTTAAAATTTCACATTCAAGTGGGGCTGGGTGGTCATGTAGGATCAACTATATGTGGAAACGTTTCGAAGAACTTATTTTCTTACTATAGTAATTTGGCTCCATCCTAATACGTACACACATTAGGGTGTGCTTAACCCTTGCTTAGTCGTGTCGTACCAGAAACTTACCTACCTAAGGAGGGTTTCTATTTCTCATCACTAAACGTCAAGAAATCAATTTGTTATCGAAAAACTGGTTCCTTTCTTATTTGTATAAGTTTTAGTTATTTATTAATTATAAGAATTACAAAAAAACATAACTAAAAAAATAATAACAAATTATTGCATGCGTATCACTTAATGAACGCATTATTGTTTATATTGGTGCAGTTGTACATTAATTATAATAACTACAAAAATTGTCAATCAATTGTGCACTGTCACTGGCATAAGTGACTCGAATAACACACATCCAAAGCGGGTGCTTGATTGGCGTAACAAGTGGGTTTTGACTATGCACGTTACATTTACATTACTATTATGAAAAAAAAGTAATACAGAAATATTGTGAACGTTCTAGGAAACAATGCAATTATCTTCATTTCTTAATAAAAAAAATGACAGTTAAAAAGTCGAAATACTAGAGGTGGTGGGCCTGAGAGGAGTCCCTTCTCACTTCACCTCCTCTGTTAAGCAAGTGTTAATTTTGGTCGAGGGTACCAAATATAGTGATAAAGTTGCTCTGCACTGTCTTCAGCACATAAAACGTCATATTTAGTAATTTGTGGAATGTCTCCTCAAGGCCCCACATCAAATTAAATTCTTAGCAGAGGAGAAAATTTCATTGAATGCTGTTAAATGAACACTTTTGTTCAACAACACCCATCAATACGACGGGTAAATTCATTTAATTAATATTAAAAAATATTTATATCCTGTTATTACCCCATGTTAGAAATATTATTTTTTAAAGATTTAAAATTTATTTTACAACTAAAGCCTTTATATCATGTGTGCCTACCATAGACTCCAATGTATTTTTTCAATATCTAATTGAAGACTGATTACTTTGCTAAATTTAGTATCCTGAGATGTGTATAGCACTTGAGAGCACTGATGTAGGCAGGGACCCCCAAATTTTTAGAAAAAAAATGAAATGAAGTCGGAAAAAACCTTTAAAATCACCCCGGTGTGAAAATCTTTAACGTGTGACGCACACATGCTATCGCTTACATTAAAGTTCACCTAAATCGTCTAAATGCCACGTCTGTGCATAATAGGACTACATGCAAAGAGAAACCTAGGTCTTCAAACCAGCTGTTCATATAAGTCTTCAAAAGTTTGAAAAATTGCATTCAAACATACACGTATGATTTTCCTCTTACTCCAGAACTACCAACCTCCTACACGGTGAATCAAGCGTTTTCAATGTTTCGAGAGTAGCCATGTCAATTACTTGCTTTGTTCTAAGAACTGAAGGATTTCGGTTTTGTGTGTACTTTCAGTACATGTATAGAATCTTAAAATATAGAATATTCTATCATAAATATCTACTTTGTCAAATGTCTTACCAATCCTTCAAACCTGAAACTGCACGAGTCGATCTCGACTGATTTATTTTAAAACACAACAAAACATTACAGATCCCAACAAACGCTCGAATAGGATTAAACGACGAAGCGACTCAATATACGTTAAAAACATCCCAGTTTTAGAAGTTGTTCAAAATGCCGGACCACAGCGTTGATGCAGGCAAGACAGAATCGCATCCGCTCTAACATTCCTAGAGTCATTCTGACCACATCACAGACAACAAGGATTCTTACCAGAAGGGGATGCAAGGGGTGTCGTAAACTGCTACCATACACTGTAGTAATGCCCTTATTAAATCTAGAAGCCGCATTTTTCAGTTCTCTTGTTCCACTGCCCTAGGCAGCTCAACTCAGGGATGCAGCAGTACAACAATAATCAACTGGGTTATACAGGTTGTGGAAATCCTCCTTGGCTCGGTGAAGAGTTAAGAAAGGCGGACGAGCAAAACACACTCACTTAATCTGGCGTCTCGGACTCTGGAGCCGACCACGGCACGAGCGAGGCAATCACCCCGGATAGAAGGTGTCAGCTGTCAGCAACTGAACGTTGGCGCTCGTCGACCGTGCGACCACCATAACGTTTGCACACTCTATCATGTTTCCCAAAAGTCCGGGTACTTACTCGATTCCCCACGTGCCTTGTTTCTGATGAGCTTGCAAGCTACCGTGCCACTACTTCCCTCATTCGATCAGGATGAGTAATCCGGTAGTTGCAAGTTGGATTCTGTCTAGCCAGAGAAATTTTCTTATTGTTGTTGCTTTGATTTGGTCAGTGTGACAGAGTTAAGTTGGTTTTTACTTTAAGTTTTTGATGTCTGTTCGCTTTCCCATGACAATACACAGTATATATATATATATATATATATATATATATATATATATATATATATATATATATATATATATGAATGGCTTATTGCAGAAAGGGACCTGAGTCCTTTTGCACAATTCTGAGAAAAACAATGAAAAATCGTATAATATTAATAGTGTAAGAAAGAAATGTGCCGTTGTTGGCTCAAATATTCAACATAATGAATAGTTAATTTTGCAACCCTCAATGCACCCCCCTGCAGTATGCTGATAGACACAGTGGAGATGAAAAATTTAACTCCGATACCTCAAAAATGTGACTCAGGTCCCTTTCTGCAATAAGCCATTCATATTTTCGTCACAAAGATACGTAACTCAAGATACGACAGTTTGTGACAATAACTTTCTCGCTATTTGACAAATCCTAAAAAACTGAACATCTCGAAAACGAATGACAGTTCAGGGACGTCGATTTTCCAGATTGTGGGGCACGTAGCTGATATATCTGAAATTTCGCTTTATTTTTTAGATACGACACTTTGGGCCGAATTTTATAACTCGCAGATGAAACATGTTCCCGCGCAACTGAAGGTACTATGCACAAGTTCAACCCCCTTCCCCCGAAAATAATCCTGCGTACTTCAGTGCTCGAGAGGACAAAAGTACGCAACGAAGGCAAATACCTTATTGGGTCAGCTGGACCCCGTGGTGGAGTGGTTGTTAGCACATCGCGCTACGATGCCAGGGGTCCCGGGTTCGAATCCTGCCCTGGGCATGGATATTTGTGAGTGTCCATTCATAAATTTCATTATATCATCACTCATCCCCATCTTCGCAAAATTAGTCATAAGTGGCACAAAAAGCGAAGTAAAATATAGCATATCAATCTTATTGGCCATTCCATTTCAAACCAACAAGGTGCTCAACTTTACACGTTTTGATTCATATAAAATTTGTCATACTGGAAGGATCACTTGAAGTATGAAAATATGCAACATTGCAGATCAATACGTGTACGTTTTGTTTTCCGAAATTACAATATTGCACACTGTGCAATTTTGACCATATTTTTCAACATCTTGTTAACTTTAAATTGGAATATTTCGGCAACCAGAGCAGCTATAGAAGTGATTCGAACGGCGTTGAAAAGGTCTTGGAGGGCTTTTCCACACGAGATATAGCGTGCTAATCTCAGACTAAAAAAGAAAAACAATTGAAGGTGGTGTAAATAAAAGTTCATAAGCCATTTTCTAAAAAACGGGTCTTGTATTTTTTTTTCCAAAATATATTACTCAATAACTGTATAAAATTTAAAAATGGGATGTCAATGGGATCAGGCGTTATATGTTAGATTAAGGTTAGGTTAGGGTAGGGTATGGTAGGTTTTTAATGGATTATAACAGATTTTGATGGAGAAATTACAAATATTCAAAAGTAAAAGTCTAACAGAAATCAAATATAATATTGTTTGAATTAACGTACATGAATATGAAATTTAAATTCCCGTTAATTAGAAAAACAGGGTGACTCAAAAGTACGGTTAAACAGGCAACTCTGTTATTATTGCACATAGCACATAATTAAAGGAGGGGAAAGTTGATGGAAGTAGGTGTGTTTCAATCTAAAGTGCTTGAATTTTCAACGTAGCATGCACTTTTCAGGGTGTACACTGGTACGACCCTAATTGGTAATCAAAAGAGCCACGTTCAAAATTCAAGCGCTTTAGATTGAAACTCGCCTACTTCCACCAACTTCACCCTCTTTTAATTCTTCGCTATGTGCACTAATAACGGAGTTGCCTGTGGAACCGGACTTTTGAGTCATCCTGTTTTTCTAATTAACATAATATCTAAATATCATATTCATGTACGTTAATTGAAACAATATTGTATTTGATTTGTGTTAGACTTTCATTTTGAATATTAGGAAGTAGTCTATGAAAATCTGTTATAATCCATTAAAAAACCTACCATACCCTACACTACACTAACCTAAATATAATATAATTCCGGATTCCATCGACATCCCATTTTAAAATTTTGTATACGAATTGAGTAATAGTGTATGTACGACATGTAATGTTTGGAAAAAAAAAGAGAAAACACTTTTGGAGATATGGCTGCCGAAATGTTCATTACTCTGACATAGACATGCTATATCTCATGTGAAAGAGTTCTTCAAGACTCTCCAACGCCGTCCGAATCACTTCTACATTTTAATTTAAAGTTAACAAGATGTTGGAAAAAATTGTCAAAATCGGACAGTTTTCAAAACTGTAATTTCGGAAATACAAGAGAAATGGATCTGCAAAGTTGCATATTTTCCTACTTTAAGTGGCGCTTTCAGTATACGATCAAATGAATCAAAATATGTGAGGTTGAAAAGTGCCTTGTTGATTTTACATGCAATGTCCCTATTGTCAACGTAGCCCTTGTAGACTGTCACGAAGTTAAACTGTTTTTCTGAGTGAATTAGAGTATCAAAGAAACTACTGCAGGGGAAAACATTCGTACATCAATTGCTGAAACATGAAAGCATTGTGTGCCTTTTGTACCCATGCAAAAAATGATGGACCACTTGTTGCTATTGAGCATGTAAAGAAAGACTTAGACAAAATCATTATGTATTGCTGCCATTTCGAAATGCAAGTTATATGAAAGTTTTACTCCTAAGATATAATTTACTGTAGATATTCGTAAGGTGATCGTGGTGATTTTTCAAAATGTGTGGTGATTTTTATGATAGTGTTTTGTGATGAACTTCGTATGGATAAAGGTAAAAAAAAGGAAAGTTCTGGAATTCACTTGTTAAGTAATATTTACATGCTAAGTGCAAATAAATTACCATTGCGAAAGTTATCTCACGTTCATGAACGACTGGTCCAAAATCGACCAAGGAACCTACATCCAATTGATTCTCATATCGCTGTGTGTTTGATGTTCGCGAAAGCAATGTCAAAGCTTTGTTCTGAACAATCAATATTAATCCGCGTATGTTTAATAGTTCAAAGGTTACATGAAAAACATCCATGTCTGGTCTTCTTTGCAAATACTCAATCAGATGTATTGAGCCGTGGCAGATGGTTGTCAGAAACGAACAGACTTCTTGGCTTGTGTATTTCAGAAAGAAATATCATCCGATATGATTATATGTTTAGGGCGATTTAATTTCTTAGCACCCATGTGGTTTCAGGTTCGAAACCATCTATCTTGTCAAGCAGTACAAAAATTTAATTTACATTGTAATTGTATCCTATATTACATTCAAAAATTCAGATTGGTATTGTTCAATATATTCAGCTACTTTTGTTTTTTCAGTTAGAAAGTTTGTTGTGTCCAATTAACAGGAAAGTATGGGCAGAATCCCATGTGAGTTATTTCGGCACGAAAGCATAGTGGAGGTTACCAAGTTCAAGACTTTGGTAGAAGACATAACAGATGAATTTAATGACGGCTTCTACCACTCCTCTAACTTGGTACAGTCACGGACACTGCTAGGTTGTATCGATTCCATATAAAGTCCATGTATTCATTACAACCCAGCAGTGTCCATGACTGTACATCATCAACAATTTTTCCTAAGTACCCATGTCATTCAGTCGATATTCAAAGAACTCTTATAGATGTATCTGCTTGTTGTTTTTTAAAAAAGTTGTAGGCAAAATTTCAAAACCTTGTGAAATGCTTCAAACCAAGAATCCTAGAGCAGAAACAAAGAAACATCTTGCTTTCGAAAGTGTCAGTGTATGGCAGAGGAAAGCTTGGGCAAAACGCCTTTGTAAGCATGTCCAGCAAATATTTGAGCCATTGACCGCGTTCTGTAGTACATTATACATAGATTTTTCATTACAGATAATGCATAACATAATGATTTCAGTTTTACAACTACTATGGTGTGCTATATGAATGCAATGCAAAGCGTTGCTTTTATGTTTATATAGGTACCTCGTACATTAGGAGAGCATTAGTATAAAGTTATTTCAAATCAGTGTCAGAACTTTTATTTCTATTCGACTAACAATAACATACATTGATTGATAAGTCAGGCACTTAGATTATTTGTTCCAATATATGATATTGAGCCAAACTCCTTACCATTAAAAATAATCAACACTCCTCTCCGAAGACTAAGAATATTCCATTCGCGATAAAAGCTGAGGCTGTAAAGGGATACTCACCACATATGACAAAACATGGGACAGCACACACCCCATAATATAAATAAATATATAAAGGGTGGTCCAAAAGCATGGAGACATCCGAGTAAAAGTTGAATGATGTACTGTTCAGCAAAACTAACACTGTAGGTTTGTAATAGTTGTGGGGGAAAATGTTATAGGGAATATGACGATGACGGCTCCCATCTTGAATTCCACCTCAAAATTTTAAATGAAAATCACAGCTTGATACACTCCAATTTAATAGGAGATTTTCTCCCGAGTTCAATTTCATGCCTATCGTTGCTCCAGCACCAACCGTGATAAAGTTATTAACGTTTCTTTATTGTTGTCACTACCAAACAAGGCTACTCATGATCCCAAGGGCACTGACGTTTAAATTATGTGTTCAATGTGCTGAACACCCCGATTAACTGTTATAGCACGTCTCGATACCCATTCGTGCAAAACTCTACTTAAAGTATCTGCAGTAAAGCTGACACATGCGTCAATGATTCGTTGCTTAAGATGTTCCATATCACGAATTATCACTTAATGCACGATGGCCTTGACAGGATCCCACAGATAGAAATCTAGCAGAGTGAGGTCTGGGGAAGGGGATGGCCACTCAACAGCACATCGCAGACTAGTCCAAGTGTTGGGAAACTGTACATCCAGTTATTGACGAACACAATTGCCGTAATGAGTAGCAGCGCCGTCGTGCTGGTAAAAACAGGGAATTGCCCATCCTCAGACAACAGAGATGGCAAGATATCCTATTCCAGCATTCAACGATACTCCACCGCCGTTAAGGTTACTTGAACATCATATCAATGCGGGTTAGAGGACAGCGGGGTTGTTTCTGACGGGAGCTGGTATAAAGGATTGGAAGTTAGAAAGTACATATGAGGCTTGTTGTGACAAAAGTAAGGGGTAGGTTGTGACAAGGGTTAGAAGTGAAAAAGTGCATATGGGGCTTGTTGTGATGAAAGTAAGGGGTAGGTTGTAACAGCTGTCAAATGACAGATACTTAAGTGAAAACAGAAAAGTACTTAAAATGATCAAAGTTGATGATGATTGTTTTTGACTTGTGTGTACTGAACCATTTTCCAATTCTAAATATCGAGAGAAGTGGGTCCAGTCCTTCAGTGTAAACAATAGGTACGTGATGCATGTTCTGAGGGAAAACCTGTTTATTTCCGTCAAAATTGTGACTCGGATGATAATACATAAAGCATGTTGAATTTCACAATTCATTATATCATGGTATAATTATGTTGTTAACGATTATTACCCTTTATATATTTGACTAGACCCACACCATATTTTTCCTGACGTGGTGTTAGAGGTATCACTTTATTAATAATTAGAAAATCAGTTGGCGAGGCAACTTTTTCATCCTAACGGTGTAACTAAAGTAGTTGTATTGACTGTATTATAAACCCAAGAAAGGAAGAGCCCCCCTCAAGCAGATTTGCTTACACTTAAAACAAGCTCAACATGAGCATATGAGCTTTTTGCTCTAGTGTGGAACCCTGCCTAATCTAAGATTTTTGTAAAAAAGCCCTCATGGATTCCATGAGAAAGGAAGAGCCCCCTCAGATTGATGTGCCTATACTTACAAAAAGGCACTTCTGTGAGATTGTTGTCCATAAACTTGTCAAAAATATGCTCTTCTTGATGGCCACACTTAAAACTAGGCCACGACACACATACACACCTACACACACCCACACCCACCCACACACACCCACATATTTACTTCCGGTCCACTTCCGGTTTACTTCCGGTCCACTTCCGGTCCACTTCCGGTCTACTTCCGGTCCACTTCCGGTCCACTTCCGGTCTACTTCCGGTTTGCCGCAGAGCTCCTCTAGAATTGCTCCGTGACTCTCTCATTTCTTACATCATAAACATATGATTTTTCTCCTATGAGAATAACACTACATATGGTGTCATCAGGCAATGCCTCATGGAATTCACAGATAATTTTAATATTTGTTCTGTCATTCACCACAACTTGTTTTCTTTTTGAAGCATTGATTACAAACATGGGTCTCTGTGCTTTGAATTCATCTGGTGTGTAGTACATGTCAGTATTGCCAGTAGTGACCCTCTTGAAAGCCGAAAATGCCTCATATAATTTGAGGAAATCATTCTTGGACATGTCTAAATTGTAATTTTCTCTAGGAAATACCTCATTTCTGCCATTTTTAAGATATATGTTCTTGATGTTGCAGTTATCAAATTTGCTTGAATTTTTTTCCTGATTATTGTGTCTTCCAGTCTGAAACAATACCACTACAAAATCAGGCATGTCATATTGTATGCTGGAGAATGAATTTGTGGCATCAAACTCATAATATGTACCAGTTGCGGGCTTCTGTACACATTGATATGTATAAAATTGCAGAGAAATTTGTGGATTTTTTATTATATCAGCTTTGTATTTAAGAGCATAACTGGCTTCATACTCAACAACAGGGATTCTTAACTCCATAGTCTGAATAATGCATTTGCCTGCATCAGGTAGGGTATCAGGCAGAGCTTCTCCTGTGGGGTTTATTGCACTGTACCTCATCAAGGCATTATTATCATTTGCAGCTCTTCTAAATGTAATTCTTAACCCACCCTTCCACATAATTTCTTTGTAATCTGAGAAGAATCCTGGCAATAGGCGCATCGGGAACAGCACTGTGTGGTTCTTAGATAATATCTTATCACCAGCCTCGAATCCTCCTATTTTGTAGTAAGAAGCCTCGGTTTTGGATAATTTTAATGTGGCCAAAGCTGTGGAGGTAATGCCGGGATAATCCACTCTGTTTATAACAACGCCATGCTTTCTGATCTCAATTTCAGAGAAGAGATGAGGCACAAAATTGTCTACAAGTCTTATATTTGAATTTGCCGGATAATCTGTACCATCGAGCTTTACAACATCAAATTTGATGTATAGATCTGCTCTGTGGGGGTGTATAAAGCCATCCCCTACATCAAGATCAACCTCAATTTCTGTGTTGGGTTGATTTAAATTTGCAAATGTCCTCCTGTTTGGAGGGAATGATTGTAGCTCATAACTCTCAATATTTTCCATTGTATGTATTTTTATTTAAATGTTAATCTCTATGATTGCAGTTGTTGTGGCTCCAGCAAAATCAACTAATTCTTCTTTTTCATTAGTGACCATCAATTCAATATAATCTATTCTATTATGGCACACAGGAAAATATAATGTTGGGGATGGATTGTAGATGATGGGCTCCATAAATTCAGAATTAGGTTTGAATGTTGCAATGATGCCAGTTTGTTTGTGAGAGCCTATGCCATTTGATTTGGTGATCATACCCTCAGCTACATTACAGTGAATATTCAGAGTCTCTATGGCTAAGAATTTGGGTATATTCATAGCAGTGTGTTTGATGCCTGCTTCAAGTTTTGTGTTGTTCTCAAAGCCCAACAGCTCTCCTATTGTACCCAGATCCACTGTTTCTGTAGCAGATACAATCTCTACTCTGTGAGTGACAGAATTTTGACTTAACACTATACCTCTGGGTAATTGAGCATTTAGAGTGGATAGATTATATTGCCCTGGAGTGATGACAATTTTTTCATCCCCTACTGCAATTGTATTGTTGTGGTGTGTAATATTGGGGATCAGGTACATGCCATAAAATGCTCTGAGAGCTATTGTTTTGGGATACACTATATCATCATGCAATTTCAGTTTCAATATTGAATTTTGGCTGGTGAGATGGAATACCCCCATGATGTTTCAGATACCACAAGGCTTTTTGAAAATCTTCAATTGATGGTTTATTTATTTGAGACATGTATCTAAGAACAGATAAACACAAATGTCCGCAATTAACATCTTTGAAGTTTTGAACACGTGCATTATTGTAATAAAGATTAGCTGATTTTAGATATTTTACTAAATTTTCAGGTGGAACACCTCCAAATGAATCAAACACAAATGCCTCATTTTTTAAATATTTAAGATAACAAATCCAGTGAGTGCCCTGATTTTTGTACTCATCCAAATTAACAATGCCACACTCTTTGTTGAGTGGTTGTTCTGGTAGAGAATCAGACATGTACACACCTCTAAAATGTTTGATGCCCAGTGGCTTGATTAAAGCTTCAATATCTTGGTTTGTAAGCGGCTCTTGTTTTTTTTAAACTTATTCATGGCTCTCTTAACACCTTTGCCTTTTTTCTCCATTGCCAGGTTATGGCGCTTCTGCTCATCTAATTCTGCCCTATTTTTCTTGGCATCTATTACTGTTTTTGCTATTGCAGCCGATCCCCCCGCCAAGCTCCCAACAGCCCCGAGAGCAGCTAAGATGGCAGGGATGGTAAATATAAATCCCCCCACATGTGATTTTTTTCTTGATTGCTGTAATTTTTTTAATTGGGGGGTACTAAGCAACAATTTCATACCATGTCCCTTGGCAATACAAGAATTTTTTTTCTTGCGCTGCTTTTTGGTCAAAAGACTGTCAATAGTTTTAAGAGATTTGAGACCTGCATAAGGTACTTGATACATAACACCCTTGGCCTTCATTGTAGGTTTATTATATACATATTCACAGCCCCCACCCCAGTTTTTGTTTGGTGCTCATAGCTATGGTGGTTCCCAATGCTGCTATTTTTTCACTTAAAGAAGCATCTTTGCTTACAAATCTGCCAAATGCAGCCTCTTCTAATTTCTTGTCTGCAACATGTCTCTTGTCAAGATCAGAATGTGTGTTGTATGCTATGTCATGGTCTCTACAAGCAGCATCTAAGGGATTAACACCAGGATCACCTCTGTTTAATCTATGATCCAATTTTGTGCCTGGACCACAATACTGATAGCCTGGAATATGTAGTTCAAATGGCAACTTGTTTATAATGTCATTAACAAGGCCCCGACCCTCAGAAACATTCCAAAATTTAGGTGGTAGAGTGTTAATAATTTTTATGAGATATCCAATCCCCTTAGGATCATTCACTATAAAATTAGACAATTTTGTGCTTATCATGTCCATAATTCCAACCTTTTCATTGTAAAAATTGTGGTTCCCAGCATTTTCCTCCCCAGCTATCACCAACAGCCTATCTACAAGTTTCCTGACATCATCAACCCACACAAATTCTTTGGGCAGGGTGTTGTATTGTTTGATTCCACTGCCAGTCTTGATTTGTGACCATATGGGCTTGATTAAATTGTTGTATTTTGCTCCACTGCTCGACTTGACTCTTTTTTGTGTGGGATCATTGTTCTGGTATAGAGCATCTGATTTTATTAATATTTCTTTGTAATCCTCATAATCTTGATCTGTATAGCTGCCAGGCCTTTTCCTAGTCATCAGTTCCCATAATCCAGGTGTGCCGGTGTACTTAACAAAAGCACCTTTTTCTCCAAGTCGAGATTCTGAATATACAATTATATCATCTCCCATAAATGTTACTCTGAAGTTGCCAATTCTATGAATAATGCTGCCATCAAGCTCTGTGTCAGCATATAAGCCAAACACTTCATCTTTATTGTCTTTAGGTGTTGTTAAATATTTTTGAGCAAGAAGACCCAATTCAATAGGATCCTGACTAGCTTCAATTCTTCTAGGAGGACTAGGTGTATGAATACTTGAAAGTGGGGTGAATGGATAATCTAATATGTTCCTTGCAGCTACAGGTACAAGCTCTGTGAGCAAATTTTGATTCTGCTCTGTAACAGTTTTGATATTCTTACCTAAATTATTAATAGCATCAATTACGGGCTGTTCTGTTTGTTTGTGTTTTTCATAAATTCCACGGTTCTCTGATTTCCATCCCTTAAATCTTTTTACAAGATAATCTCTTAATTTAAGATCATCAATGATTGGCCTTTTCATGTTTATTTATATACGTCTCAACGTCTAGAAAATGTTTCAACGTCTAGAAAATTGTTGATTTTATTTCTGTATTTGCCACTGTTAGGTGTTCTTGTCATATCAATTGTGACAAACCCATAACTGTCCTGGTTCCAGCACTTGCTGCAAAATTTGGAAAAATCATTGTAGCTCAAGTCCCCACCTACATATTCATCATGTATGTGTTTGAGGTTGGTATGATCTTGATGAAACACACATATAAAATTGCTGTTGTCTCGGATCAGTTGCTTGGGTATTTTTGAAAAAGTCTGTGCCAGGTAGAAGCAATCAATGTTTTTGTGCCGGCCCTGTGTAAAGAAATTCCTAACCTTGTTTTGATTATCCAGTATAACATCATCAAACACAACAACAGAATTATCGAGACATTCATCAAGTGGCTTAACATCTGGTTCAAAAGTGGCAATATCCAATCCATCATATAGCTTCATCAGCTGCTGATATTTTAATTGTTCCAAGCTCTTAGAGAAGATATACAAGTGCCTGTTTTTCCAGTCTAACCAGTTGGGTGCCAATAAAAAATTATCAACTAATAGTGTAGTTTTACCACAAGCAGATGGCCCAACAATAAGACACCTAATATTATCAGGTAGCAATTTGCCATTTCTCTTATTCTGTTGTTCAGGTTCTGGGAGCCTTTTTATAACATCCCAGGTGTTCATATTATTATTTTGTTTGCATCGATCCAGCTGTGTTCTGGGAGTCCTAGCCATTTGACAAATAACTTGTTGCCTTTTCTGCGAATGATTTTTTCTATGAGATATGTGTCAGGCTGTTTAGTTTTGCTGAGCTCTTGTTCATAGAACCTGCCTTTGAGAATTTCTCCTCGGTGATCTTTTATTATATATGTGTTAAGGGTCCCAGGTTTAACCTGAACCACTGTAAATAATTCTGTGCTCCAGTTTCTTGTAAAGCCTCTCTTGAATAAGTGCTTATATTTGCTTATTCTTACTTGATCCCCAATCTTGTATTTGGTTTTTCTTGTTGTTGGCTGATATCTAGGATAATAAACAGTGCTGATCAAGTTTTGCTCATCAGATGAGCTTATTACTTTAGAGGGTTTCATGTTGATTGTGGAATGGACCGAGTTGTTATATTTATGTAGAAGTTCTGGAAGAATATTAACCCATTTATAATTACCCTGCAGTGTAAATTGTTTATACATAAGATTTTTTAAGGTTCTGTTGAATCTCTCTACAATTGAGGCCTTGAGATCACTGTAACTCGAATAATGTTTTATTGACTGGCTTTTAATAAATTGTTGAAACACTGAATTATAAAATTCTTTGCCATTATCTGTTTGCAAATAGCGCGGGGATCTTCCACTCTGATTGATGATTGTTCTAAAAGCTTCTGTAACACATTTTCCAGTCTTGGATTTGAGTGGCACAGCCCAGGCAAATTTTGAAAATGTGTCTATAACAGTGAGTAGATACTTGTAGCCCTTGTTGATTTTGTCTAAGTTTTTCAACTGTCCACTTGCCATTTCAATCAAGTCGCTTTGCCATAAATCATCTATGCCCTTTGTGACTACTGGGAGTCTCTTAAAATTATGTCGGGCTTGTCTGTGTAATTCATCAACAATAATTTTTCTAGACATAATATGTAAACAAGAATATTGCAACTATGGGGTGTTCAGCAGCTGAGACTGCAGGATTTTCTAAATATAATTTGTCCCCTATATGTATTTTAAATTCCAAAGTGCCATCATCTTCAGTATAGGCTGTTTCTAATGTATTGGGATCTGTAAAATCCTCCAATTCCACACTGCTGATTTTTACTTTGTTATCAGCATTTGTTATTGATAATGTAGGGTAGTGGTGTGCCTGTGGTTGAAGCCAATATTTGATCTTGATTGGTCTCAATGTGCCCCCAACAAAAAATTGGTAATAAAATTGTGCAGGGGACAGCATATATATTTTGCCACCTGGTGTAAATGGAGAATCATATTCTTTGTTGGGGATGCTGTACAATTCAAGAATTACTGAATGTTTAGGATTTTCAATTATGCCTGTTATTTCCTTTTCTGCTGTGAGCAATCTGCTTGTTACAGATTCAAGATGCTCATTGATAGTCCTAACAATCTCATCGTGCCCAGGCTTGATTCTTATGTCCACAGCAAGTTTTTTGTATTGTTGCACAATTTCTTGTAGCTGGGTGGCAAAAACAGACAGAGCATTTGCTTGATTGGATTCCATGGTCCCTAGCTGTTGCTTGATATTAGCTACAATTTGTTGCAAATTTTCAACAATTGCCAATTTTGAATTTTGAGCAGTAAGATCATGGACCTGTCTTCTGATATCCTCAAACAGAGCATGCAGTTCATTAATATGTTGATTGGTTGGAAGAGTGGCCACTGTCTGTGTGAGATGTTTGATCTCTGCTTGGATATTCTTGATATCTTCTGATTTCAATATGCGATTCACTGCCCTCTTTATATTTTTAAGTTCCTGTGATGTAGGAAGATTTGATACTGTATTTTGCAAAGATTCAAGTGCCAATTTCACATCATTTAATTCAGAAGCATCAACCACACCACGCATAGCATCTTGAAGCAGGGCTATATCTGCCTGAGAGGGTGTTGATTGTTGTAAAATTTCAAGCTTTGTTTGGATATCATCTATCAAGTGATGAAAATGAGATAGCTCAGATTCAGTGTTGAGGTTTTCAAGCTTTGTGATTTGGTGCTGGACACTAACAAGGGTATCTACAATACCGGGCAGGCGAGATTCTAGTACATTTGCCAAATCACTTTGCACTGCTGCTATTGTACCTTCAAGATGGGTTATGGAACTTTGAATTTTTCCAAAATCTTCATATGTTTCAAGTTGCAGCTTAATATTTGCCACACTCCGAGTTATTGCATTTAAAGCATCAGAAGATGGCAAATTGTTCATAAAATTTTCAAGTGTCTCAATTTTTTCTTTAACCTCGGCTATGGCATTGTTCAGAGGATCCAGATTAGGTATTTGGAGTGACTGAATCTGTTCCTTTAGAGTAGAAATCACGAGATCAAAATCTTCTTGCGATTTTATGCTTTTGACAATTGTTTGGAGCTGTGTCTGGACATTATTTATCTGCTCTTCCAATTGCTGTTTCAATTGCTCAGAGTTGTTAGCCTGGGTCTTAAATTTGGCTTGAAGAGCTGCAACAGCTTCTTCTAAACTTTGAAAATTATCTAATGTCGCCAGATCAGTATATTTCTGAAGCAGTAATTTGAGTTCAGAATCAATTTTAAGAAGAGGGTCCATGCATTGTGATTGTAAATTTGTAATTTCTAATTGAAGACTGGCATTGAGTGTGGTTTGTAAAGCTTGTAAATCACTTCTTAATTTCTTGACTCTGACATCAAGCATCAGAATCTCATCACTGTGATCTTCATGTCTTGTATGGCCAAAAATATCATTAGGCATTTTTGTTTAGTAGTTATTTATTATAGAGTATCTAATTCTTAATTCTATAAAAAAGGGTATAAGCTTGTCATAAGATCCAGGGACTTCAATATATAAGCAGTCACCAGCAGAAACAGTATAAACAGTGCCAGAAACCATGTTTGAGTGCTTAATTCTGTAAATATTTCTCCCTACTGAAATTTTAACATCACCCTCAGGAGTTGTAATAAATTGCAATTGCCCACCTACAGGTAATTGGTAATGATTTAAATTATTGTTAAATATGTACAATATTTTGCCTGTTTCATCATCAACATCTGTAAATATGCTGTTCAGATGAATAATTAACACGCCACTCAGTTTAGACATTATATCAGGAGAGGGTTGTGGTGTTGGCAGGTCCATAATAGCCCGTTTTTTGAACCCAAATAAGTTCATAGGCATGTTTATTTATTTCAAATCATGCTCTGTGCTTGGGCATTGTTTGCCATTTTTCAAATCACAATGCCCCCATGGTAGAGTATGTATGCCACATGATAAAATGCATCTCTTATCATCACGTGGGTCCAGAGCCACTTTTCTTACAACATTTGAAGTCAATAAGTGATCCACACTCTGAATTCTGGATTCTGATGTTTTGATTAAGCTCTGGGATTTGAGGCAATTTTTGTAATCCTCAAATTGGAGCTCTTTTTCAACAGCTACTCTGCCAATGCCCTTGGCCTTTTTGACAACAGCATTACATGTTTTAAAACTATACATCTTGGCACTTAACCCAGCAAATTCCACAATAACATCACCAAGTGTCTCATCTTTTAACTTGCCAGGAACTTTTTTGTTGTGGGGTTGAATCCTTTTATGTTCACTGGTATCAAAATATTCGAGCAATTCAGGCTGTGACATATCTTGATAAACATCTTCTGTTTGAATATCAAGAATAAAACTATCCGTATCCATGTACATCAGTTTTACATTATCGCCATAAAAAGGTTTCAGCACATCATAATACAATATTAACATATGTAATTTGGACAATTCCAATATTGCAGCCCCTACATAAATAGGTTTATCAAACTTAATCTTTGTTTTTTTCATGTTGAAAAGAGCCATATCTTCATCATAAATTCTTCTGTAATTGAAATTAGGCTTTGCAACCAATTTTTTGCTCAGGCTGGGGTCAGTAATTATTTTAACATCGGTATGTTTTCTGACATTTTCAATTGTTTTGCCATATACAGAATTGACCATCAATTTAAACAAGCTCTTATCAAATTCGCTCTTTGCAGATGTTCGAAGCTCCGTGTTTGTATCAATATATGGTTTCAACCATCTTGAGTGCCTGAACCTCAAAACTTTTCTAAGTTTGGTCACTTGAACACCATGTTTCATCAGGAACTGGAGGTTTTTGTAATATATGACACAACCCTGTTTTGGCTCCAGAGTCATCATGAGCTTCTTCTGTTTAGAGCCAGGTGAGCACTGAACCTCGGGAATTGGGGGCAACTCAGAAAATTTGTTATGTAAATGATCTGGAAATATCAGATCAACCTCTAAGAACAGGCCATGTTCTCTGTCATCAAAACCCTGAAGATCCTCAATATTGAAATCTTCGACCCATTCAAGCCCTGCATATGGCAGTTTTTGCATCATGGCATGACCATAGAGGCTGTTGGCATCTACATATGCTATATAATTTGATGGCCGTGCTGGATCATAATCATGCATATATTTGTTATTTGCTCTGGCGTATCTCTGAGAACATTGCACCATACCTCCTCTTATACCTTGCTCCATAAACAGATACATATCTGGTTCTTGGATCAAATCCAATGGCATTTTGGTGTTTAAAAACATTGCAGACCATGCTAGGCCCGGGGCACTGTAAAAATACACTGGGTCCAGTCCATAATTTTGCATACAAGATTTTCTGAATGCCTGCAATATATCAGCTAAGAGGGTCACATCAAGTTTCAAATATGCCATGTGATAATCACGAAATGTCTGGCATTTTAAATTGTTCCACATCAATTGGGCATGGTGATAATCATCATCAGTAATTCCAGATCCTCTGATTTTGCTGTAAAACTCTTCTTGTGGTGGCAGAGAACACTCATCAAATTTAGAAAAATCTGTAACATAATCATATGGATATACACCTTTTCGCCTAATTAATTTCAGATCCAGATTTGGAAACAATGCACGTGTGATTTTGAATCGATCATCAGCTAATTGAGAGGTCAGTGTAGCCAGGCTAGCAGATAAAAATCTGTAAGAATCAAGAAATCTCATGTGCTAATAGATATATATTTCTCATCATTTTCAGCTAAAATATTTAAATTCTGTTTCTCAAACCCCTCGTACCTGATTAGATGATGGAAATCATAATTGGATGCTCCATGGCAAAATATGGGGACAAATCTTGGTCTCTGGATCTTAATATTACAGCTATTACACAGGGCCTGTTTATATCGACCATCTGTATGAGAATGGTGTTTCACCTTGATATTTGTATCTGAAAATTCACAATCACATAGTGGGCATTTTTCTGCATTGTTGAAATCTTCAATCTGTTTCTCTGTTAAGGGCAACATGGGCTTTGATTTTAATAAGATGTTAGATGCTATGTCACGGCACTCATTTTCTATTCTATGTGCAAATATTTTGATGGCATCTGGCCCCATGTATGAATCTATTTTGGTAACAACACCATCCTGTACAACCACATAACAAAAGCTGGAAGGTTCATGTAGCTGGTATGGTGTAATTGAAGATTCTTCAGGATCTGGGCTACAAAATACAAGAGATTTGAGGATCGATTCAAAATCACAGACAATATATGCTGGGTGTTCCAACAAGGCTTCAAACTTTTTGAATTTGCAATTTTCACTTGGATTGGGCATCACCATATGAACAGGTTTATGATTGCCACAGTATTTCAGATGCTCAATTAACCTGTTTTTGGCAATTTCTGCACTCTCTTTACGAACCCCATTCACCATTTTTTGACCATAAAATACACTTAAACATCTTCTACACAACTTGAATATTGTATTAGATTTGTCAAGTTGTGTTCTCACTAAAGCTTGAAGATTATGTATCAGAGTGTAATGATTTGTGCCATCTTCTTCAATTAAGAGCAAATCAATTTTAATAGCAAAATCATCATCAATTGTACTGATTCTGAGAGGTTCTATCGGGCAATTGCCAGTGGAACAAATAAATACATTAATAGATAATTGTTCACCATTGATATCTCGGGCCTTTTTTTCAAATTTATCAATATTCTGAACAGACATTGGATATTCTAAACCCTCCATTGCTTCATCAAAATTGTGTTCATATTGTTTATAATAAGTTATTCTCTCAGGATGCCTTAAAACTGGAAACAAAGCAGCTAAAATACACCACAAAAAGCATTTATCATCATTATTTTCAATATTAACCACGGCTCTTCTGTTTTTAATATTTGCAGGTAATAGCAGATATGTAGATCCTTGTAATGGACTGAATTCAGAAATATTAACATATAACTTGTGTGGAGAGCCGCATAGGCTCCATCCAGACTCTCTTGCTGCAAATTCAGAGTGCTTAATGTTCAATTGATCTATCAACCTGCTTATTATTCTGTCCGAATTTGCATTTGAATATACAGGTACAGTTTCTGTTATGTGGGGCTGTGTAAATTTTGTGCCATTTGACTTCTTATATTGTGTATACAATTTGAGGGACAGCTTATAAGAGCCATTTTGTGCATTTAGAATTGCCTGCAGATCAGGTTTTACACTGTTCAAGAAATTCTGAATACCACATCTTGGCTCTGATACGAACCGATAATCCCTAAGTTGGGCATTAAAACTGCTATGGATGGGTTCATAGCGTGGCTGCTTTGCTGCTCTGGCATTAAGAGGTACTTCATGCTTTCTTTTCAGACCAGATGTGGATGGTTGTGGGGGCAATGTTGATGACTGTACAGAACAAGTATTTTTATGTGTATATGTGAAGTATTGCATGTTATATTTTCTATGGCATTTGGGGCAAATTTTTGTGGGAGCTCTGCATTTGTCTGGGTTACAAATCTTTTGGTGTCTAGCCCAATTAGAGCTAAATATATTTTTATTGCATTGGTCACAATATTTTTGATTAGGCATTTTTGTTGTTGTTTATTATATACAATTTCTTGGGATTCAAATCAAAACTCTATACTGGATCAGTTGGGTTCAGCACTGTGTTTTGTATACCTAGTGTGTATACCTAGTGCATGTGTGTGTGTATGGCTATGAAATTTCTGTTGTTGTTTATTATATACAATTTCTTGGGATTCAATTCAAAACTCTATACTGGATCAGTTGGATTCAACACTGTGCTGTGTGTATGTGTGTGTGTGTGTGTGTGTGTGTGTGTGTGTGTGTGTGTGTGTGTGTGTGTGTGTGTGTGTGTGTGTGTGTTAATATTTTTGGCTTTGGTATTTATATAAAATTTCTTGGGGTTCAAATCAAATCTCTATGCTGGATCAGTTGGGTTCAGCAGTGTGATTTGTAATTCAATTTATACAAATCTGCAATTAAAAAAATATAAGCAGCACTGGAACAATACAACCTCACTCTTCAACAGCTCTTACAATACTGGCTGATATGCAATGCAAAATCTCTTTATATACCCTAAGCACGGACCGCATTGAAACAATAAGCCAATCAGAATATAACACATCATCAAATTACGTCATAAGCAACCAATCAGAAAACGACACATCTGAAACAATAAGCCAATCAGAATATAACACATAATCACATTACGTCATAAGCAACCAATCAGAAAACAACACGTATCTAATAATTTATTAGATGTTGCACAGCATGATGCAATACAGAAATAGGCCACAAGTAGACCGGAAGTAAATATGTGTGGGTGGGTGTGGGTGTGTGTGGGTGTGTATGTAGGTGGGTGTGGGTGTATATGAGGGTGGGTGTAGGTGTGTATGAGGGTGGGTATGGGTGTGTATGTGGGTGGGTGTGGGTGTGTATGTGGGTGGGTGTGGTCAAGGTCAAGGTCAATGTCGGGGTCAAGGTCAAGGTCGGGGTCAAGGTCGGGGTCAAGGTCAAGGTCAATATGTGTGTGTGTGTATATGTGTGTGTGTGTGAGTGTCTCACAAGTGGACCGGAAGTAGGCAAACCGGAAGTGGACCGGAAGTGGACCGGAAGTGGACCGGAAGTGGACCGGAAGTAGACCGGAAGTGGACCGGAAGTGGACCGGAAGTGGACCGGAAGTGGACCGGAAGTAGACCGGAAGTGGACCGGAAGTAAATATGTGGGTGTGTGTGGGTGGGTGTGGGTGTGTGTAGGTGTGTATGTGTGTCGTGGCCTAGTTTTAAGTGTGGCCATCAAGAAGAGCATATTTTTGACAAGTTTATGGACAACAATCTCACAGAAGTGCCTTTTTGTAAGTATAGGCACATCAATCTGAGGGGGCTCTTCCTTTCTCATGGAATCCATGAGGGCTTTTTTACAAAAATCTTAGATTAGGCAGGGTTCCACACTAGAGCAAAAAGCTCATATGCTCATGTTGAGCTTGTTTTAAGTGTAAGCAAATCTGCTTGAGGGGGGCTCTTCCTTTCTTGGGTTTATAATACAGTCAATACAACTACTAACTAATGATGCATATCACCATTGACATTATTTTTACTGCACAGTGATGATACACAATTTGTCTATACTATGTCATTCAGAAGTGCTAGATACTGTCACAACTTGCCCCCGGCTTGTCACAACTAGCCTCACACCGGACATGTTGTGACAAAACACTTATTCTTTATTCGCAAATGCTGTTCTTATGCTGTGACTTGAACAAATATTTTTAAAAAATCATGGTAATAGCTAAATGTATTACACTTGCATTTAAGATGAAAAAATTGTGAAAATAAAGAAAATGTTATTAAAAAAAAATCCTAATTTTGTCACAACGAACCCCGGTCTCCTCTACTGTTAGAACAATATCGGAACTTCTACGTGTCCACCTCTCCTGACACGTAAAGTTTGCCTCATCGGTGAAGAGCACTTCGAAGGCGAAATTGGGATTTTTGCGCATTTGCTGTATGGTCTATTCCGCAAATTCGACACGGCGATCAGGATCTTTTTCTGATATGTGGTGGATAAGTTGCAGCTTACAATGCTTCTACTTATGCACGCTCAAAATCCTCATAATAGACGTGCAGCGTCCTGGGCTACACGACGAGTGCTTCGTTTCGGACTCTTGCAGAATGCAGCCAATGCTGTGGATCATCACGATCTCAACGCGTTCTGCCTGTGTTCAAGACATGCTGTGTTACATCACTTGCAGCGAATAAACCAAACGAAGAAACGTTAGTAACTTCGTCACGCTTGGTGCTAGAGCAACAATAAGCATACCATTGAACTTATGAGAAAATTTGCTAATTATTTGAGGTGTCAGAACGTATAGTTTTTATTTAGAATTTTGAAGTTGAATTTAAGAAAGTGGTTTTCAAAATAACGGCCGTCATCGCCATATGCCCTACAACATTTCCCTCACCACTATTACAAACCTAAAGTGTTAGTTCGCTCATTCCACTTTTATTCGTGTCTCTCCATACTTTTGGACCACCCCGCACTACGTCTATAAATATATACATGTGTATTTTGCAGATTTGAGAACATTTTTCAAAAGTATGCATGATAGTACCATGATTGCTATTACAATCAACTAAAAACACAGTGTAAATTTGTTATATTGAGCAATGGATTTAGAAATCTTTAATCGTAAATGACATATCGAAATGTATGTACCAAAACGTAAACATATTTCCAATTTTATTAATAATGTGTTGCTAATACTGTATTACTTCGTTTCTGTTCATGCTACCACTCATGAGCGTATTTAAGGGGGGTTTGGTTCAATGGGTCCAACCCCCCTCCCCCGCCTTTTGGTTCAGTAAAATTACCAGATTACCTGTTCTATGCGCAGAGACTTGTTCGTAAAAAATATTCCGACTTATTTTGTTCTCATATATTACAAGCGTATAGAACGGGATACAGATGGGAAAGAAATTAATGCCACACATTAGACGGGACTGCAAAGCAAATGACTGCGATTTCCTGATAGTTTCGGAATTTTTCTGGAAAATACTAGGAAAACCCCCGACATTTTACAAATGCTATAATGCCACATGTAATTTCTGCCCGAAGCAGCTGCTTGTGACCTTATAGCGTGAATATTATAATTTCATTAGGAGTTCCCTATGTGGTTTTTTATCATTCAAGATTTAAGTATTCTTAAGATTCTCATTTTTTTTGAAAATTTGAGATTTCCCAGCTGTTTGATAACACGAAAGTCGAAAAACCATTTTCCAAACTCTAGATCGGAATGAGAAACTTGACCGTATTGGAGATTGTAACAGCATGTGGGTTAGCTTCTACTCTCTCTGGGTTGAGTGGATTTGGATTTAGAAAAAAAATAGTTGGTGAAGAATATGATGGTGCTGATGTAATGGGTGGTAGAATTAAGGGGATGAGATAGATAGATAATTTTAGAGAAGTGTCCAAAAACCAATTTTTGTACATTCTTCAACACAAATTTTAACACTGACTATTGCCCATTTTTGTGGAATTTCTGCGATATTGAGACTGTTGAATCAGTTATAATTTGTTCTCCTCAAGTCTTCGCAAAGGAGCAGCCCACCATGGTTAGCACATCGTGGGTCCGGGTTCGAGACCTTGAATGAGCATGGGCATTTGTGGGTGTCCATTCATCAATTTCATCATGTTATCACTCCTTACCGATCTTGGGAAATTAGCCAAAAGGGGCACAAAAAGCGAAGTAAAATATTGCAAATATATCAATCAATCTTCTCAATATAATTTGGTTGTTAAAAATGCAGTGCAAGAGAACTAGGGAAGTATTTTAAAATTTCCAAATTGTTTGACACAAAGATCGACAAAAACGGATCACTAGGGTGGCTTTTAAAATGGTATACACTAATAGTAGAAATTTTACTGCTGTCCATTTTTGGACCATTTTGTAGTAGAAATGAACCGAAGTTTCTCTGAACACAGTCAACACATTGAAAAATTGCAACAACTTATTCCAATATGAAATGGCCTTTTCCTCATTCATTGGAACAGTGCGTCAAAATGTTGGATGGCCTGGTTGATATTTTTTTACATTTTCAAATCTGAATGAAAAATGTGGCAAACAGTAATTTAAAAGACATGTTCAGGGTCTCCATTGTAGACAGTAGAAAATTGTGACAAGCTCTTGTACTCAAATAAGCAAAATTGTTGGTGATCTTGGCTACGCTGCCAGTTTCATCTTCAACACCCGACAGGATGTGTTTAACATTATGAAGGTTGCAATAATGTCCTCGCAATTCAACTGGAGATCCTCAACTAATGACACCTGCACTGTTAAGTGTACATACATACGAATATTAAAATAACGCCGATGATGTTATTTTCAATTTTGTAGCAAGGAGGAAAAGACTAATTCTAACATTGTAATTCTTTTTTACAGAGAAGCTGTAATTAGCTTTTTCAAAATCATTTTCTGCTCATTTGATGTAGAAAAGTTAGAAGTTCGTAGCCAGATCATACCTAAGGACGCTATGCGTCCCGGATTTTCCCGGAATGGTATCAGTTGTACCGGTGTTCCGAATAGTTTCTTCGGGATACACAAATGTCCTAGAATTGGATGGGAAAGAAGAAATGATTAAGACTATAGTTTCCTGAACATTTTTTATATTTAAATGCGTGAACGGAATTTTAAAATCTTCACTTTTACAAAACAATCTAACTCTACATTGAACCACTCCCTCTCCATAATACAAGAGTTAACGAGATACAGACGGTACTGCAAATATCTTTGACTTCACAATAGCGCCGCCTTCTGCTAGCAGTGCTGAATTTCAGTTACGATTCTCTTCCATTGTATAGTAACCTGCTTACTATAAAAGAGTCAGCGATTGGGTGCCTATCTGTTTAGGCCGCAGTTTACAAATAAAGTTCCCCACACAACGTGGGATGACAATGACAATTATGTTATATATACATACAACTTTATCGGGTTCAGCCCCCCACCAGCTACCTAACAAGCTACCGGTCAGTAGTGTGCCGGATTTTCGCTTCTGAAATATAGGAACCCTAATTGAACTAAAAGTTCAACTTGACCCGGAGCAATCCACCAAAAAATCTAAACTAAAACAATATCCTTTTCTTGCACTTTTAAGAACTCAAAATAAATCAATGGACTTTAGGTAAATTACACCCGGCCATGAGGGCCTATAAAGGGCGATAGACTGTAATGCAATATACTCAGCCTGTCCAGCCAGTGTCCAGTACGTCAGAAGTCTCTCGTAGTCGGCAAGGATCTGCCACGCTAAACTTCTCGCTCGACCAGCACAGAAGCCCAGCCAATGGCAGAACCTTCCAGAGTCACCTGTCTGTTGAGTCTCCATCCGTCATTCATGAGCAATATTACACTATGGGCTTACAAAACAACCTCTCCCCCAAAAATTACAATTTTCTAGCACATAGTGTACTACTAGTTACACATATCTTTTTAGAATTCACATTTCAAACATACTCTTCTTACATAACCAAGTTTCAAGCTTTAGAGCGAGGTTTCGTAATAGTTATAGGGGTTTGCGCATGTCATCCCTCCAACTCCATCGCCTGTAAATATTCAAAAAGAAAAAGAAAACAAACTGGTACCAGTACAAGTTTACAAACATAAACCATTCATTCTTACTATAATACAGTCAACCTACACCAAATCTACAATAATTTACATTTATATAATGGGAGAATCCTTAATTAACCTTACATAGTCAGAGATCTTGCCGATCCATGTATAAAATTATCTATTATTGCCTCTCCTGGGCTCCAAATATCTTTTCAATTTATGTACATGTACTTTGGAACATACCTTGTCATCATCAACTTTCTTAACCAGAACTGAATTCTCTGTTAGAAATTTACTTATGAAATATGGACCCTCGTACATATTAGAAAGTCTTTTAGTTATCTTGTCCTCTAAGGAAGATTTAATCTTAGTCCTAACTAATACTTTGTCATTGACTTGAAACGTTATGGGTGCATATCGCTTCTTATACAATTGTTTTCTCTTATCCCATTCCCTTTGCATATTTCTGATAGCAGTTTTCCATTTATCTTGCAAATTACCATCTGCTACATTAAAATCCATATCAGATAATTGCCATTGGACTTCCAATGGATCCCACAATTGTCTTCCTAAAAACAATTCCGACGGAGTATACTTCAATGTATGATGGTATGAACAATTTAAACTATACTGTATCTTTTTCAAACCTTCATGCCATTTAGTTTGATCTGCTGAATAATAACATCTCAAGGCAGTTTTCAAAGTACGTATGTATCTTTCACTTAAATTGGCCTGAGGATTGCCAACAGATAATCTAATATGCTGAATTCCATGGTTAAATAAATAACTGGTAAATGCATCTGATACAAAATATGACGCATTGTCTGATACAATCTCATAACAATAGCCATAAGTCATAAAAATATGATCTAATTTATCAATCAATACCCTTGAACTCAATTTCCTAATAGGCTCAAATATACAAAATTTTGAGGCTCCATCTACCAGAACAAAAATATATTTATAACCATTAGAGACAGGTAATGGTCCACAAATATCTATGTACAACCTTTTCATAGGAATTGTTACAATTTCAGACGTTAATATATTTTCAGGGGTTGTGTTTTGAAAGGGAGAATAAAATTCTTGGGATTTATTGTGTGTATTATTATTTATTCAAAATTACATGTTCTCTAAATAGAGTTTTAATTTTTTCTAGTGCCTCTTGTTGCCTAGAACCCCAATAAAATTTTATTTTGGGTGTTCGAATTTCATTTAAGGGAGCTACCACAGTAGAACACTTTAAATTTCTCGGCGAAGGGAGATTTTGAATAGCTTCAATTCTATCAGGATCCATTTCACAATTTCCTTGCCCCACAATAAATCCCAAGAATTTTATTCTCCTTTTCAAAAAACAACTTTTATTGGGGGAAATTGTTAACCCATATTCTCGTAATCTCTGCAATACTAGACGTAAATGTTCCAGATGTTCTTTCTCATTAGCACTATGAACAATTATGTCATCACAAAATAAATGTAAAAACCTTCCCTTATAATCATGAAAAACTTGGTTCATAACTCGTGACATGCAACTTGGCCCAATACTAATGCCAAAAGGAATGACCTTATATCTATACTGATTATTGGGAGTTACAAAGGCTGTTACATCTCTACTAGATTCATCCAAGTTTACCTGGTTGAACGCTCTTTTCAAATCAATAACAGAAAATACCTTCCCCTGACTCAATTGAGCCATAGTTTCTTCCATATTAGCCACTGGATGCGCATCATAGATTATTTTCTTATTCACTGCAGAATAATCACAAATAAGTCTTTTAGCCCCCCCTGAAGAAGGAATTACAAAGCAAGGTGCTGCGTACGGTGACGAAGATGCTTCAATAATGTTTTGTTCTAATAATTCAGTAATCACTCCATCTAGTTCCTGTTGTTTAGATGGTGGAACAAAATATGGACTCCGATGTACAGGAACATTATCATATAATTTCATTTTATACGAAAACTTTAAACGTCCTAGCTTAGAAGTAATAACATCAGAAAATTCACTTTTCAACTTACATAACTGTTGTTCAGTATCCTCTAATGCAAACTGTCCAAAAGATGCGCCAGAAAGATCTGGATTCGAGTCCACGTCTTCTCTCTTGCGGCCTCCACGAAGTCCTAGACTGGCTCCGAAAGGAATTCTCACCAATGTTTACATTTCTGACGAAGTTTTCCTGTTTTGCACCTGCTGTCTGCTGGAAAGCTGCATGTTGACCTTGGTCAGTTCTCGTGCGCTGATAAGACCGAGCTCCGACTCCTCGGCCTGTGCTGGCTGAACCCTGGGCAGGAGAACGTACAGGAAATGAAGGACGATCTTGTCTTTGTCTTTGACCTATATTCTGTAAAACACGAAAATTTTTGCATAAGCTTTCATTTAATAGGGATTTTCTCGTCACTTCCGGAAAAACCAACAATTTGTTCTAAATAGTTAATCACCATGTGGCACTGTTTCTGAAATCTCACACCAAGCACTAAGTCTAGAGGCATGTTTTTGCAGACATGAAAAGTTGTGGTCCACGATAAATTTCCAAGACCAACATTTAACGTAACTCCTTTATTAATATTCATAAGGTTGTTGTTACCAACTATCACTTGCATATCAAGATCCCATTCTCGAACAGTTCCCCATGTCTTTATTCGTTCTAAGAGACTTTCACTAATTAAACTATATGTTGACGCAGAATCTAAACATGCCAGTAAATTCAGATTATTGATTTTACAGTCAACAAACACAGCAGTCACATTAGTTTCACCACCTTGTCTGGGTCCTATGTCACTACGCGATCCTTGCAAAGCAAATTGAGCACCTCTCACCTGCATCGGACACCATCGCTCAAAATGATCACTTGCTGAACATTTACGACAATATTTGGGTGTATATTCTTTGAATGCATGACCTTTAGCCTTGAATTGTCGTTCCATATTATGCAATCCCCAAAAATCCTTGGACAAATAAGAAAGTTTTTCTAAAACTTTCAACTCGTTCTGCAAATCATTTAAAGTATTAGGTATCCCCTTTAGATACAATTTTTGGGAATACTGAGGTTTAAGTCTATCCACAAGATAACTTACAAATGTACTTTCATCAATATCATACTGCAAAATCTTAGCAGCTCGAATTCTACTTTCTAAATACTCTAAGGGAGTTTCATTGTCTCTTTGATTACCCATTACATACTTATTACATAAACACTGCCTCCCAATAGAAGTTGCATACTTATTTAAGATCATTTGAACTACATCATTCCAAGGGATATTTTCAATTATACATTTCATCCATAATTTACCCATTTCACTATTTAAATTTTGGTAAAACTGCGAGCATAATCTCGTGAGAAGGAAACATTTTTCTGTCTTTAATACCCTGCAATACATACAGAAATCTATACAGGCTTTCAGCATTAATTTCCTTAACTATAGGTAAAGTAGCTATTAATTGAGTCAAATTTTCTTTGGCCATTTCCATGTTTAACTTTCTCAAATCGGACCTATTATATAATACTCGTTCGTCTTCATCAGACGAAGAACTTTCCAAAGGCTTACTTGGGCGTTTATTCACCCACCGGGGTTTACAAGGTACCTTTACGTACGTTTCTACATCTTCCCCCTCCCTTTGTCGTCCTTTGGTATTTTCTGGGGTGTGTGGTAAGGGTCCTACAAATTCATTTAACAACTGCGAAGCAGAATGTTCTCTACGAGTTGAAGAAAGTGGGGGAAAAGGCGGACCAAAATTCCTCCCATCCACTGTTCCCGTAATATCTACTGTATAATAATTCCGAGCCATATTACAGCACCATTTTACAGTCTAACCAAACTAGACATATTGATATATTGATAGCCAATTGTACACAAGTACCAGATACAGAACCAGCATGTAACCATGCTCTGCTCTTATAATCCTCTACGTCTCTTGTTTCCCCTTTAATACCAAAAGAAGTGAGACGAGGATTGTCTTATCGGCGCAGTGGATGATCATATATTAGGTACTTAAAGTATACAATTGGAACTTAATATTCGTTAACCCAATATTTATTACAAAACATATTAGTACTTATACTTTCCAAATACAATTAATTAAACAGAAATGTCTATGGATTATCTCCCAGTTAACCTAGTTTAATTTGTCCCATTTGATAGTCAGCAGTCAGTAAGTAAAGGCTACACGAGTCAGAGCAAATCGCAACCCAGCCCAAAACTCCCCACAGCCAACTTGACCCGGAGCAATCCACCAAAAAATCTAAACTAAAACAATTTCCTTTTCTTGCACTTTTAAGAACTCAAAATAAATCAATGGACTTTAGGTAAATTACACCCGGCCATGAGGGCCTATAAAGGGCGATAGACTGTAATGCAATATACTCAGCCTGTCCAGCCAGTGTCCAGTACGTCAGAAGTCTCTCGTAGTCGGCAAGGATCTGCCACGCTAAACTTCTCGCTCGACCAGCACAGAAGCCCAGCCAATGGCAGAACCTTCCAGAGTCACCTGTCTGTTGAGTCTCCATCCGTCATTCATGAGCAATATTACACTATGGGCTTACAGGTTGTAATAATGACGTAAACTGCTCCAATTGATTATGGATTTGCCTTCAGCTTGCAATCTTGCAATGAACGAGAGATTATTTTCTTGCAACTTCCAGCCACTAACAAATTACTTTCTAATTAATAACAGCTAAATCACTTAACGTGAGTGCTGAACAAAAGTTCCGAAGTGATCAACATGCCATTAAATAAGAAAGAACGTGAATTGCTGGTGAAGTTGTTTTATCAGAACACTAGTAATAGTGCAGCTGCACTGCGAGGTTATTGTACACCTGACTTATGTTTTTCAATATTCATTATTACAGCGCCACATTTCAACCTTGTGGCGAAAAATTATCCTCGTCTCCATGGTCTGCATTGTAGATTCACCAAATTTCAGAGTTCTACGATGCCTCAAACAGGCTACAGAAGGCTCTGAGTTGGATAACTTTCATTCTGGCCATCTGGTATTATGAATATATTATGCAATTCCAGCAATAGGAAGGTAAAGTTCCACATTCATATAGCCATGAAGGTGATGTCATCATCACCACACTCAGGCCGCCTTTACCACCCGGGATTGTACTAATTGAATTGAGGCTGGATGAGCCCCAGAGCCGCTATATGCGGGGACAAGGTCGGAAAAATTCAGACCTTACACTCTGTCCCAGTATGTCTTGAGCACGCGAACGAAAACAAGTTTCTGCGCAAGTAGTGACGCAAGACGGCTCAGCCAATGAAGACATGAGAGAGTTACGGGATTGTGTAGAGGGAAAAACGACTGCAGTTACCAGCCTTGCAAGCAGCGTGTACTGCTTCGCTCTGTCCACTCGACCACCCATCCGTTTCCGTGAAGCCTTGCTCCAGAAATTGCAGGGACACGGTTGAGATCACCTGCAGCGGGAATCGTCCCCAGGTTTCCTGCGTGGCAGTCAGATGCCCTACCGACTAGACCGCCGCGAATGAAACGGAACAGGTGATCTTCATACAAAACACTTCCTTAATGCCTGAAGCCTGAATTGAACTCTGTGGAAATGGTAAAGGGTTGTTTTATTCCCTTTCCTACACCTTGTAAAAGTTATATTTTTTATGTTTTTATGTTAAGTTGATTGCATGCCAACTTGAACTTTTCCGTAATTACGTAAATGCCACAGTGGTTTTGTAAGGTATGCAGCTGATATGTTACTTGCAAGTGAAAAACTAAATGTATGTCAACGTGATTGAGTATTTTATGCCGCCCATTCTCCAAAGCAAATTATATTTCAGAGTTTTATTGGAATATTGTAGTTTGGAAATATCACCAAATTCGGAATACATGAAATTAATGGAAAACATTGTTGCCACCTATTTTAAGATTCGTACACTGTGTTCAAAGTCAATTAGGGGATTATATATATATGGAACTTATTTTTGGTTCAAAAAATATACCCCCATAAAAGAACATTATAATTGAATAGCAAGTCACAGAAGAGGGCCGGCAAATAAAATAAAAATGTTGGAACGGATTCATTAGGTGTAGAAATTGCTAGTAAAGATTGTTAAAATTTCTGAAACAGCTGTTCCACCAAGAAAAATTAAATAGAGAAATGTGAAGTTTATGGAATAACGATAAGATAAATGCACTAGTGTTCGGCCGCTTAGTGACGGAAAACAAGGTTTTTATTTTTATGTTGGACATTTAAATTACTTTACTTAAAAATATAATTATCTCATAGATATCAAACCTTCATTTAACATTTCAAAGAATAAATTTCTTGTTTCATTGCATATTGTGATCATAACTTTTGTTTTTCTAATGTGCAGATAATACACCAATATTCGACACCCCCCAAATGGACTGTGCTAGTAATTGACATAGCATGTCCCAGTAATCGACACCTCCTTTTACGTTTTTGAAAAATAATTCAAGCATGGTAAAAAGTGAAGAAAAGCGTTTCTACATCTTTGAAAATGTAAAATATTGCTTCAAACAAAAAAAAAACATGTAAATGTTAGGAACTTTTGAGGTTCTTGTATGCCAGAAAGACATTTTTAAAGACAAGACTTCTAGAGTTACAAAGAAAAGTTTTAAATGTGTATATAAAATTAAAACTCCCATAGTGTTTTCAAAATTATACACAATTTTCTTCCCTTGTTTCACAATTTCTTTAACTTTAACAAAACACTCGATGTCCATAAAATTTACCAAAGGAACGTTTTTTCCATTTTCTGTTAACTCAATTTTTTACATTTATGAGGGGCAGTCAAATGAAAACCGAATACCCACCATAAAACACATTTTTGGCAAAAGTTGGCAACACTGTTGTTACGTATCGATACTGCCATTTGTAGGGTAGGAGAAATGCATAGTGAAAACACACAGGTCCACACAGTTGCTTCCTCATTGCTCAGGAGGTAAGCGTAGTGAAAAGTGTGTTCGTCCAGCATTGGAAATAGAGGCAAGCAAAAAAGAGCAGAGAGGTGTAGTTCGTTTCTTGGTGGCTGAGGGTGCTGGAACACGCGAAATTCATCGTCGCATGTCTGCAGTGTATGGCGAACACTGCATGTCCCTGACAAGTGTGCACGAGTGGCAGAAGAGATTCCGCGAAGGACGCACATCACTGCAAGACGATCCGCGCCCGGGACAGGCCCATCGAGCCATTACGCCTGACGTGATTGCGAGGATCGATGGTCTGATCCGGGAAGACCGACGAATCACAGAGGAAGAAATTCGTGTTCAGGTTGGCATTAGTCATGGCTCTGTGCATGCCATTATCAAAGATCACCTGCAGTTCCGAAAAATTTACGCGCAGTGGGTTCCGCATGAACTGACGGAGGGACAAAAGATTGACAGAATGACTGCATGTCTGAGTCATTTGCAGCTGTACCACGAGGAAGAGTATGCGTT
Organism: Lepisma saccharinum; assembly: GCF_977018435.1. Taxonomy (NCBI): domain Eukaryota; kingdom Metazoa; phylum Arthropoda; class Insecta; order Zygentoma; family Lepismatidae; genus Lepisma; species Lepisma saccharinum. Next base: position 3,815,140 of record NC_139251.1, on the reverse strand, counting down.
TCTGTCACGTATCGTCACAGGGGACGAAACGTGGTGCCACCAATTTGAGCCCGAGAGCAAACGGCAAAGCCAACAATAGAAACACGTCGATTCTCCCCCGCCAAAGAAATCCAAAGCTGTCCATACGAGTTCCGGTAAGGTCATGATGAACTTCTTCTTCGACTGCAAGGGCCCTCTGCTTGTCGACTTCCTAGAGCGTGGAGCCACAATCAATGCGCAGCGCTATGCAGACACGTTGCAGAATAAAGTCAAAACGCCCTGGAATGCTGTCGGATGGAATCATCGTTTTGCATGATAACCCCCGTCCACATACTGCCAATCTGGTGAGGGATAAGCTTCAGACATTTGGCTGGAAAACGCCTGAAGATTCTTCGTACAGCCCCGATATTTCCCCTTGTGACTTCCACATTTTTGGTGACCTGAAGAAAGACATTCGTGGACGTCGGTTTCATTCGGACGAGGAAGTGCAATAGTGGGTGAGGTTGTGGATCCGCCAGCGACCTACCTCTTTCTACAAGACTGGAATTGATCATCTCGTCTCCCAGTGGGATAAATGTCTTAACACTTGTGGCAATTACTTTTGAATAAAACAAACTCCATTGTCACTTTGTAGAGGGTGTTCGGTTTTCATTTGACTGCCCCTCATACTTACATTTCAGACAGTTAACTCGATCCTGCTGTCCATTATTTCTGACACAACACACCAAAAGTTGAAAACATTGGTCGACCTCTTTTAATTTTTAATGTCAGCATCGTTTCTTCACTTTGAGCAATAACGTGTTTATTCTGATACATGGTCGAACACTGGGGCATTTGCCTTAATATTCTTAGTTTCGGGTGATGAATTGTTTAGACCTATGTTATTATTTTTTTACATATACAGCGTGTGTCATAAGTAATAGTGCAAACTGGCACAGGTGAAAGTACACGATAATAGAAGAAAAAAAAAGTCTCAGTAAACATAGGTCTGCAAACGGGCCATTTTCGAGATAATCTCTAATGTGTGATTACAAACCGCCACTGACTTCATTGTTTGTAAACGTTGTCCTAGTTGGTAAAATGCTAATACTGTGTGCGAATGTGTGGGTACAAGCAGTCATTGATTGCAGTTTGTAAACACCGAGTGGTTTACTCCTTGCGCAGTCCGAGGTTTGCTCTTTGTTTACAAAACTGAACATAGAACATTTCTGAGAGGTGGCTTTGTAATGAAACAGAACATTTCCGAGAGGTGATGTATGGATACAATCAGTACCCAGTCTAATCGTACTGTGGGAGTCACGTCAGTTGTGCTGTACTGCGTAGTGAAAATGGAACCTTACAGCAACGAAGAGTACATTTTACCAACTAGGACGACGTTTAGAAAAAATTAAGTCAGTGGCGGCTTGCAACCACACATTCGCACACATTTTTAGCATTTTACCAACTAGGACTACGTTTACAAACAATGAAGTCAGTGGCGGTTTGTAATCACACATTCGCAATTATCTCGAAAATGGCTCGTTTGCAGACCTATGTTTACTGAGACTTTTTTTCTTCTATTACACTGGGGAACAGTGAAATTGCGGCACAGTGTTTGAGAGCTAATTTAGGGCAATTTCATGCTGCTGAATAATGATATAATAATATATTTCCTGAATTGGCTCTAATTTATGAAATAAATGCAACTAAACCAAAATGGCGGAAACATAAGATATACATATAAATGAACTTCCAACAACAATTTAATATTTATTTTTGTGATTACAATCATTATTATAAAACTAAATGTAAAAAGGCCTATGATCAAAATAATTAAGAAAATATGTACACAATGAAATAACAAACTATGTGAAACGTTTTCTATACGATTTCCTGCTGTATTGCTTTTTAGGACAATCCCTCTGTAAGCTCCAACAGTAGTCGGCCATCATGTGGCGATCCCACCGTCCCTGGTACCTTTCTTCCATTATCCTTATATCCTGATAGAACCTTTCTCCTCGTTCTTCACTAAAATCACCAACGTTCTCAGGGAATCTGTCAATGTGGCTATGTAGAAAATGTATCTTCACACTCATATTAGTTCCCAATTTCTCAAAATTTTTCAACATAATTCCAACTATATCGCGGTAGTTTTCTGCTCTGTGATTCCCCAAAAAGTTTTTGACGACGGACACAAAGCTCAACCAGGCCTCAGATTCGATGTAAGACATGTAAGTTGTAAAATTGGCATCATTTATACGTGTACGAATTTGTGGTCGTCCGTCAAAGATTCCTGCCTTCAATTTTTCAATACTTAGTCCTGGAAAAGTGTGGCATATATATATTTGAAACAATCACCACTTGTATCTTTTGTATCACTTGTAACAAACTGTTTTATCAACCCAAGTTTAATATGCAGTGGCGGAAGGATGATTTTGTCCCTATCTATCAGCGGTTCATGAATGATATTAGCTTTTCCCACTAATATTTTCCCTTGGGGGCCAAACTTTTATCGTCCAATGCTTTTCTCTAGCACGACTATCTCACAAACATAGGAAACAGGGATACTTTGTGTACCCACTTTGCTGTCCTAGTAAAAAAATCACCATCTTCAAATCCACACACACGAGCCACTTATGTTCAGCATATTCAATTTTTTTCTAAAACCATTTTTATGTTTTGGTATTCTTCCTTAAGGTTTGTTGAGTGTCCGATACATTGCCTAGCAACAATTTACAAATAAATAAATAAGTTTCTTATGGGAATTTCAGCCCATTATCAAATTTTGATATTATCGAGAAAAGCGTGGAGTAATTTTACCTCCTACATTTTCCATGGTGTGTTTATTTTTATAACTGGAGTCAATTCAACTGAACCAATCATACAATTGGCAATCACAGCTGTTTTGTGTGCTAAAAGTGTTATTAAACATTATGCCGCAAAATAAAATCTTTTTTTTGTTCCCCAGTGTTATCGTGTACTTTCACCTGTGCCAGTTTGCGCTATTACTTTTGAGATACCCTGTATAATGCATTTACGTAAACCAAACTGTCAATACAAAACATATTAATCCAAACAGGATTCTTAACTTTATCTAAGTTGCCAGGAAAAAGGACCTAAAATCCATAGTATACAATAAAAATTAAATTATTATTTCTAACAAGGGGGATTGATTTAAATCACGTGATTTTTTGAAGAAAGGAAAATCACTGATTTAAAACACATTTAATAAATAACTTTATAGAATAATGTACATAAGGATCTTGTAAATATCAATCATTTTTTGGTGAAAGTACATTAATCTTGTAATCATTTAATAGTGTTTATTAGGCTCTAAGAATGGAAAATAAAGTAAACGATATATATATATAGTGATGAGGTGAAGCTCATACTTTTTCTAGGCCAAAATAGCAAACATTTTGTGTAGAAAAATATACAAAATACTAATCATGTTAAACTGTAATTAGTGTAATTATCATTAAACTGTAAATAAACATGGTAGTTGATATCTTGCATACTATCATTAAAAAAATACCAAAATTTACCTACAAAGACCTTAGAAAATATTTTAAGTTACAATTTACAACCGCTTTTCGGGGCTGAACTCCTACCAAATCTGGGCCCATAAGGTCCCCAATACTCGGTCTAACAGTAACTCTATTTGCAGTAATCAAAATTCGAGCAAAACAATTCATGCTAAAATTTATTACAACCAATCAGTGTCTTAGTTACATATTGTGGGTTTAATTACTAAATATACTATTTCACATGGTTACAAATTCAGTGCGAGATCTTGCCGGAGAGAGAGAGAGAGAGAAGTTCCTTTCTTGAAAATGGTAATATGGAAATTCAACTGAATTAACCTTTTCTTTCTGTAATGATCACCTAATCAATTAGCAAATTATTTATCAATAGTTATGCGCGCACACAAAAAAATAAAGACCAAACCAATAATTTTGATACTTAACTGAAAACTAGACTGAGGATTGAAGACATGGCGACTCTCTCTCTCCCATGGTTGCCGATAAACAGGAGCAGTTATCGTCCTGCATGTGCACCAGAACTCGTACAACAATCAGCGCCCTTCAATGAAGTCACTATTGACGTTCACTCACCGTTGACAACTTTATTCTTTACAATCGCAGACTTTCACAAATAAAAAAAGATGATGTGATCGAGGGGTTGTAAACTTGCCCCCCTACGATCAAAATAAACTTACGAAGATCTTTCTTTTTGCTGTTTGTTTGGTCCTTAGAAATCGCGTTATTCGTGTTTCACAGGATTTTCCCATTGACCAGAATATGAAGTATGTCTAGATATTCTCTGGGTTATATCCTGCGAAATATACAAAGAAACTAACCAATATCTGACTTGTTACAGAAATTTAAACTATCCTGTCTCTTTTTTTTGACTGGCAATTAAATTTCATTACAATCCTTATGATTTTTATTCCTATGAATGCATTCATATATGTTTTACTTAAACGCTACAGCCGATAGCTTGACATACACAAAATGATTATGTTAACCAACAAGACAAAGACATAACAGTGTTGATAAACAAAATATGAATGATTTCCTTACAAACTAGTGTTCTATCGGCAGCGCTTTCCCTTTCATTGAAAGACAGTACAATAACCTTATGGTATCTGCACTCTGGGCAGATAACGCTTGAGACAGATATCTTTGGCAGTGATATGTTAAATTTCAAACTTAAAGGTTGACAGTTTTTCTAAATAGCTTGCGTTTTGGTAAATTTTTTTGGACGTTTTATCATCCAAGACACACTTAAGCAGTCCATTTGAATGATAAATGGTTGTGCTTTCAAATAATATGAAAATGTATCCAATGCTAACATTAAACTATATAATTCTATGTCATAAATGGTTTTGGATTTTTCATTTTCTTATAATATTTTTGAGTGAAAAGAAACTGGTCTTAAAGTACCGGTTTCGTCTTCCTGTAACAGGATTGTTTAATAGCAACATACAGCCATCAGCTTGAACAACAAATCGTTTATGTGTGGTAATTATAACACTACGTTTTCCTGAAACAACCATTTAACATGATCCCGACTCAAAGAATTTACGGCAAGAATTTACAATACTCGCCCCTTCCGTAATTTCTATCCTAGTTCTTATACTCACGAAATACATAGTCCCAATAAAGTATCTGAGGTTAACATGTGTGGGTGACGTGTTGAAATTGTTAACTTACGTGTAGAATAAAAATAAGCTTTTCAATTACCGCGATCGTTCTGGGTATACCTAGGTACAGTGGGATCCATGAGTATTACCGTGCAAATTGTCCATCAGCATGTTCGTGCAATTTATTCCACTCAGTAGGAGCTTCAAGAATTAAAAGAAAACTCAAAAAATTCTGTTGACAACTTCTGCACCAGCATACATAAAAACCCATCGCTTAAAAACACATAGGATGTAAGGAAAAAATTAATGAAAATAGTCATGGACAATTTGCATGGTAATACTCATGGATCCCACTGTACAAGCATGGAAACCATGTTTGTTCAACGTAGCGTTCACGTGTTCAGTAATCTGCGTGGTGTGAGGAAGATGGGGACATTGAAGGTAGGAAATAAATTTCTGTCTTTCGTAAAATTATTTTTTAGTAACTTTTAGTTGGGTACATAATAATTATACATGGCATTCGTCATATTTCGCATAGTCAATAATTTAAGACACTTTATCACGATTGTGTAGTTAACATTTGTCGCTCAAGTGCTACTAAACTGACATTTTGTTACGGTGCCCCACAAACCATTCACGCATAGCCCCAAAAAGCATTCACGCATAACGCCACAAACCATTCACGGTAAGGTTAGGTTAGGTTAGGTTAGGCAAATATAGTTAAAAATTCGTTCTAAAACGTAAAATATTGAAATAACCATTGTTTTCGTGGAGAAATCCAGGATTTCTGTTCCGATCGCGGAACACTCAATTTCGCTTATTTTGGAATTTCTACACGTGATTAGGAGGCCTAATTTAGTGAGAATGCGAAATTTTACAAAAATTGGGGAGGTGTCCGGTATTGTAAATTCGCTCCGAATTTACATATTTCTTCAAGAAATTATCACAGACTTGCTTTACTTACATAGTAACAAAAGTATTCTTAAAAATTGATATTTATCAATAATCTTGTATATTTCTTGTTCAGCATTTGTTACAGTTTAACTTATTTGATATTTTGACTGCTATCTTTAGGAAGTAGAACTATTTTTGAATTTTAATATAGAAATTCAAGAAAATTTACTGTAATTTTATATGACATATTTACATATTTACTTTAACAACAATAACAAAATTGCACAAAAGTTCAAATAGCAAAAGAATTGTACTCTTAAATCATTAACTTTGAACGAATTGTACTTTTAAAACTTTAACTTTGAAAGAATTGCATTTCTAAATCATAAACTTCGAAAGAATAGTACTTTCAAAACATTTGCACCAAAATGTACTTTTAAAATATTTAATGTAAAGAAGAATATTACAAGACAGAAAACAAATAGATTCAGTAAACAAGAAAAACAAATAAGGAAATAAACAAAAATCAATCAACAATAAAGTTAAAAAAGGATAGCACTGATGTCAAACAACCTAACTCAGATAACAAGCAGAAACAAGGATAAACAGAAACCGACATGGAATTCAGAAAGGAACATGAGTAGTCACAGCCATAGCAAACATAATAGGTGGTCAAACAAGCTAACTCAGATATCAAGCAGCAACAAGGCATAGTAAAACAAGGCATGTTTATGGAGAAACTCAACAACATAGGAAGAAAAGGAACAGCCAAGCCTAATTACAGTACAGAATTCAAATTACCCAAATAAGCCAGCCCATACATAGCACATGAGAATTGGAAATTAAAAACATCAGCAGTAACTACTTATTTCTGCTAAAACAACTAAGCGACTATTCGCGATTAAAATTAACCGATATGCCATCTGCCGGGATTTTCAGGAAGTACTCTAAGTAGGATACGTTGTGTTGAAGTCGTTTAAAGCATGGTGAATATGCGAGAAAGTAAGGTCTACTGTTCTGTTTTTTTTGTTTTTTTTTGCTCTAAATAGTTTTATGGGTCAGAACAAATTAAAAGTTTTCATGTGTTTCCACCCCGTGGAATCAACAAAATGAAATTTGTTAATAAATCAGGGAAAACGTAATTGACAGAAGATTGGTATGGGGGATATAACACTGTAATTCGGCAAGGAAATTACGAAGAATGCACGAGTCTGCTTACATCATTTATCGAGAGATAAATATATATTTCCATGAAAGTAAAGTTTTAAATTGTACTTTATAAATAAAGCTTTTTCTTTCGAAAAATCATGAAGCGTCTTAACCAATGTATGTGTGAAATTTGGAACAGGTGCAAGTCGATTAAGAGGGAAGATGAAAATAGTTTGAGAATGAATTAATGTCAAATGTAACCAGAAAAAAAGTGGATATGCTAATGTTACTGTTTCATTCAGTACGATGTCCTTTTTCAGTGAGTATAGCCTGGTCATGAAATCGTGAATATTATTATTAAACCAGCCTTTCTCTTCCGAGAAAGAACTGCAACGATATGTTCGCAATTTTCTCCTGTCCCAGCTTTTCAAGTACAGGTCAATTTCAATTCCTTTATTTTCAAATAATTTCCGAGAACCCCAGTTACATGACCTGCAGATGATACAGCACTGCTTTGGACAACCAGTGCGTATACATAGTTTCGTCTGCATTTTCCGTGTTATTTTTGCCTATTATAATTAAATGCTTCGTTCTCAGTACAGCTTCACGTTTGTTAGAGTACCTGGAATTCACATCGCATTCGCAATATTTAAAAATAATGCGTAATTTAAACGTTTTCTACCATACCAGTCATGACAACACGCTGCTCTTTTGTACTACTGCTGAATGTAAACAAAGATCTATCCTACTTAGAGCGGCCATATTGGAAGCGACACCAGCGCTCAGGTGGTAATTTTAATCGCGAATAGTTAATCAGAAAAATACATATTTTCACGAACTACTTTACCTCTACGTTAATAATACTGTACTACCAGAATACTAAGGCTTCAAAAGAAAGCACTCAGAACAAAGTACAGCCTGGAGTATAGGGCAAAATCATGCAAATGATTATTCAGGGGATCTTTATAGATCATTAAGTCAATAGCGATTATTCTAAGTACTACAACTTGACCAAAAAATTGCCAAATATACTACACAAGAAGGAAAGATAATTACTACCGTAACAATGAACACTCAATATCTCAAAACACAATGTAAGGTATTCTACAACAACTGCTTCATAACATAAAACTGCTAAATTCCCAAAAAGGTATACAATCGATTAAAATAAACTACTTGAAAAGGGAAAACTCTCCACAGTCTTGCAGAATTAATGGAAAATAACAGCATTCACACTCAAAAGTGTGTAATATGCATACAGTATACATGCAGCTTTCATGAAAAAGGCACATAACAGTCTCCCAGCTCTGTTCTCATCTGTACTTGGGCAACAAAAACCAGCACTTTGGTCATTCTAATACTCATAAATACTACGTTGCCTACACTTGCTTGAATAGCTAAAGTGCAATCTTCATAGTAAAATATTGAAAAAAAGTCACATGTATGTTCGTATAAGTGTGTATGTGTGTGTGTTGCTTGAATAGCTAAAGTGCGATCTTCATAGTAAAATATTGAGAAAAGTAATGAGAGAGAGAATATGTATGTATAAACCAGGGTGTGCTCATGTCAAAGTAATTAGTTTAGTTTGTTAATTGTAAGAAACATAAGAAATATATTAAAATGAAATACAGTAAATAGTAAGTACAATTGTTTGGATTGAAGGTGGTGAATATATCATAAACTTTGCATTACAAGCAGAAAATTAAACAAAATTTACGTTAGAATAGCCCAAAATAGCATACTTGTTAGATTAATAACAAACTTTCTGATACAGTAAAGCACTGACTAGGTCTGAATTATTCAATTACTGTAAAATATTAGTCTCTGATTGAAGTAACTAAAGTGTAAACGTTACCTTTTGTTTGTAAATTATGGTTGTTAATTCCTATGATAGCAGAAATATCAACTTTATACAGCTTCATATTTTCTAAATAACATACCTTAGACACATAAATTAGTAAAAATGTCTTAAAAATTAAGTTAAACTGTAAAAGAAATTACCTTGGTTCTTCAAAATAAGCATAAAGTAGTAAAAACATTGAAAGATGTTATTCGTTATCAATATTATTAATCATGTATAGAGCTTAAGAATTGATTAAATAACATAAACAACACCAAATTTGAAGGCAATAACAATATATATTTTTAAGAATACTGTTTTTACCTAACTCTGTTAACTAGTACTTTTGTCAAGTTATATATATCATATATCATTTCTTTGGAACTTGTGCTATAGTCAAATAAAATGTTATTAAAAATTAGCTAGTAGTTGATGCGTTCAAAGTAAATCTGAGAGTTTTTTTTAGCAGAATTTGTCCTGAAATGGATATAAGTGTAAATTGTTAAGCCTGCCAAACACATAATATTTAACAAACAGTACAGTGTAACCTGAATTTTCAAAGCCAACAGTAATCTAGCTTTTCTACATAGCCGTCTGTAGTTGTAAAATATGTCCAGTTCATAAGATTTTGTCCTTTCGTTCATCCTTATAGTCGCGATTAGTCACAAAAGCAAAGAGCGAAGTCTTGTGTTTTTTATAATTTCTTCTTTTCATGTAATAAACTACACTATCGTACTATGTTTAGTGAATTTTTCAGTATTCTTGTTTGGTCTGTTTAACTTAGTAATCAATAAGAATATACTTACATAGAAAAATCTGCTTTAGTATAAGATTTTAATATAATCCTGATATAGTTGGATTCTCAAAAGTATGTACAATCAGTGTCCTTGCTACATTTAGCCCCTAATTTAGTATAAATCGAAGTCTAGTTAGTGTTTGTCTGTAAGGGCTTCTAGTACATGTAGTTACTTAGAATAGCAAATATTGCTTGTCTAACGGTAAAGCACTCAAAAATCAACTTCGTTTTTCGTAGTACTCCCTGTAAGTGCTTCTTGCAGGCTAATAAGGCTTTGGCGTGTGGTCCTATGCTTCCTACAATCCTCTGTAAGATTCATATTGTCCTGTGATTAATCAATAAACATGCTAAGTGGGCCCCTTTCGCCCTAAGCTTTAAGCTTCAATCAGTGGAATTTAGTCCTCAGTGACATATAGTAGTTGTAGTAAAAATAAGCCTTGTATTATATAACAGATACGATAACACCTGGTATTAAATCAAACACTCAAGAAATCCAGTAGTTCTTGAAAAGTACCCTGAATAAAGGGCTATAAGGGTAAATATTTCTTCTAGCATGGTAAGAAAAGTTTGTCAACTAAACCTAAGGCTCATATAGTCGAGTGTGATATTCGTCTTGTCCTGTGATTTGTCATTATATTGTTAAATTGTTATATTTAAGGGAAAAAAGAAACAATATTAATAAGGTTCTACATAAAGACCCCCTGGTAACGGAATTTCAGTCCTCATAGAAACATAATAATTTTAGTTGCAGTAAAAGTTTGGCCTCTAGTAGGTAAGCAATGGCTAAAAATACAATAACAGCGTAACATATTTAAAAATTAAGCAAACAGTGATATTCTAGTGGCACATCATGAGTCTGAAATGAAGTTAAAATACTCTGACATACGGTTGTGTGTTATCTGAGATGGAAATCTTCACGCTTTCTCTCATGCATAAAGTGGCTATAGGAATCACTAAGCCTCAATAAAATGGAAACATAACGGGTAAAAAGCAAGTTGGAGCGTAGTGATGAGTGCATCATCTCAAAACATGCAAGAACAAGAATATATGGAACCCTTACCAACTTTACCAACCCTAACAGTAAGAATATACCGATGAAACTCTAAAATGAACAAACTTTCGTACGTAGCATAACTTAAATAAATATAAATACAAAACAAAAAAATTACATACGGTACTGGAAGAGAATAAACCCTAACAACAGCAACACATTCAACAACTACATCAAAAACAATAATAATAATAAAGTTTGTGGCAAAAGATTTAGTTAAAAGTACTTTTTCCTTAGTGATTAGAGAAATAAATTAAATAAAAATCAAAACTTAAAGTTAAAAATTAGTAAATATAAGATACAAAACGCAATAAATAGAAGAATTAATAAAAGATGTTGTAAAATAATAAGTTAAAAATTAAAAAATCTCTTAGTGAGTCCAAAATGTAAAACAAAATGTTGCATGAATAGTATAAATAGTGTTTTTTTTGTAAGAAAATTAACATAAAGTTGTAAAATAATAAGTTAAAAAATGAAATAAATCTCTGTGAGTTAAAAATATATTAAAATGTCTTGCTTGAATAGTATAAATAGTGTTATTTAAGTTAAAATAAGCCTAAACTTCAGCTAAAGTTGAAGAAACACACTTTGTGTGTCTAAATTGCAATAGAAACTCTTGCTTGAATCGTTCAAATAGCGTTTTCTGATTAAACATATGCGAAAAATGTGAAATATTGGCCCTAAGAGTCAATTTCTGGTCAATCTGACTTAAAAAATACTCATTAACAACCATTCTCTAGCTTATAAAGTAATAATCAAAGAGTCCGTGGTGCAAATCCTAGAAATAAGGGCAAAATGTAGATCGCATCAACTTTAACCGGTGTCCGGTAAAAATGGCAAAGGAAAAAATGGCAACGGAAAAAATGGCCAAGTAAAAATGGCAAACGGAAAAAATGGCAAAAGGTAAAAATGGCAAACGGAAAAAATGGCAAACGTAAAAATGGCAAACGGAAGAAATGGCCAAAGTGAAAATGGCAAGTTTTGTTCTTTGGCAGTTGTCCTCTCTCTGCGTGCAGAATGATCGCTACCATTGCTTCATTTTCTTGCTGGATGCACCTGATTAGCTACCACAATAAAGCCTGAGTCATTCCATGCGAAACCAACACAGCCTTTGACCTGACCATCTCCGATTCTCATGAAATTTGGGGAGTTGAAACTATGCATGGAACTTAGTAACTATGAAAATTTTTAGTTTTGTGCGTCTTGTAATTGTTAAATTATTCAAGGTCAAAGTTAGCATAAATTGCTCTTTTTGAGCCCGCTTAGCTATACTAAATCAGCTGTATCCTCGCCACTATTTTGCCTAGGAAGCTCAAATAAAGCTTATTGTACAGGGAATTGAACAAGCTTTCCAGTGATATATAACAAGCATACCTTTGGATAAAAATATAATTTTGTCACGTGACCTTGACTTTTGACCTTGAATATCTCAAAACATGTCATCACCAAAAATCGTGAAAAAATATATTTGGTCCCTCATACCATACTATAAAACATATCAAAAAATCATTCTGGGACTGCAATGGGATCAGAAGATACAAAATAATATGTGTAACTATGTGACTGATAAAAGCCTCATTACATGAACTATGAAGAGTCAAATGTCCCTTAACACCCCCTACAAAATGTGAAGGAGTTATCCTGGGTATAATTGGTCATAAAAGAAATAGGTTAGGCACAGGGAGATCCCTAGCCGTGTGTGTCAAGCGCAGGTCCGGCAAATTGTTGTCCGCCATATTGAATTCAACGCAAAAATTTCAAAGGAAAGGGGGTGATGTGATATATCAAATGAGGCTAGAATTTCACGAGAAATGAAGTGACGAAGAATTTTCCAACGTATCTTACGCCAGCAAAAAGTTATACACATATCTTTCACTTACGATATATGAACATTATAATGTTGTCAATGTTCCTGTGAGCACACTCGTTGACGTCTCTCACACTCGCATAGAACATTTGGTAATGTAGCATGTGCAACAACATCGCAAGCAGCAACTATGTCTTCTCAATGAGTTACAGCACATTTAGTATAGCTAAGTGGGCTCAAAAAAGGAAATTTCTGCAAACTTTGACCTTGAATAATTTAACAATTACAAGATGCTCGAGACTAAAAATTTTCATAGTTACTAAGTTCTATGCATAGTTTCAACTCCCCAAATTTCATGAACATCGGAGATGGTCAGGTTAAAAATTGCACATTTATCTGTGTTGATTTGGTATGGAATGACTCGCCTACAGTCTTTACTCTGTAGGATGTTTGAATTTGAATTGCATTACTCCATATAAACCATATACATTGGTATTTGGAGGGTTCAGTACAGTTCAGATAAAAAATATACTTACAAAATGTATATAATTTACATTTTACTCTATAATATTCGTTATTAACTAATAGTTTTTTTTAAAAAAATTGTTTTTGAAACTTGTCATATTTCCTGCTTTAATATCATTTGGTAGGTTATTGAATATTTTAATTGCCATATGTTCGGGTTCCTCTTGAACTAATGTTAATGACTGCCAAGGCCAGATTGTCTGAATGACATAGTGGGGCCAAGTAAAAAAAAATGTGAAAATGGATCAAGTTGGTGTAATTAGATCTGTGAAGCACAAGAAATTTCAAAACAATCAAAAAAACCGTTGAAAATTCAATTTAAATTTGAGACCCAGTTTTGGGTATTGTGGCCTGGAGAAGAGAATTTTGATCAGAAGGCCATCAGACCCATTTCTGTGTCTCACTTTTTTTTGTAAATGACTTCGTTTCTTCAAATAACGAATATTTTGAATTTCTTAAACCTTCACAGCATCATATTCAGGCGAATGATTATGGTCATAGGAACACACAGGATTTTGTTTCAATAATTTTGTTTTTAGAATTCCTCGACACTTGAAATTGTTCCTCCACCTTATAACATTCTTCAGATCAGACTCTTGTAGAAAGAAGAGCTTATCTCCAGCTTTCCAAGATTTAACAATTTTCATTTTAAAAAGTAAACAAGTTCGTGCGAGGGGGTTAGATAAGGGCTGACTTGAAGTCCTACTAGTAACAAACATCTGTGACTGGTCAGCAGGTGCGCGCAAACATAAACTTGTTTTCAGTCAAGATGAAAACCCATTCAATGCTGCACTCCCCTTAAGTTACATCAATCACACATGTTTCAAATTATTTACAAAAGTTAACTTTTATTAGTATGTGATTCTATAGCGGCAGTAACTCCTGCCAAAAGAAATAAAGAAATAAACGGCATTATTTTTGAAAACATCAAATAAAATGTTTCCATTCAAAGATAAATTAATGTTAAAAGACATTAAATTATATTAAATTTTAATTTCAAACTGTGAAATGCAAGACACATAATTTCTCAATTTTCACGTAAAATCGTAATAGGTATATTGTATTTGCCATTTTTATTCTTGCCATTTCTACCGTTGCCATTTTTACCGTTGCCATTTTTTCCTTTTGCCATTTTTACCCTTTGCCATTTTTTCCGCTTGCCATTTTCACTTTGCCATTTTTTCCGTTGCCATTTTTTTCCTTTGCCATTTTTACCTAAATTCACTTTAACCTGTAGGTACTGATCCTGATTCCTCTTTAACCTGTAGGTACTGGGCCGGATTGTTCGTAGTTCAGCCAAATTCCATACGCCTTAGGTCAAATAGTCTTTACAATCTTACGAAAGGAGGAAGAAAACCCCCTACGTTACTTCCGAAAAACAAAATTGTGTCCTCAAAAGAATCAATACAAGTGTGTTAAAATATTGGTGGCACGCGAAATTCATTATGTATTATTATCGCCCTCAGTTCCGCTAGGGTGGCCGCTGGGAAACTAACGACAGAGACCTTTTCTCACCCTCGGCCAGCAATGATCCCTCGCTTGACAGGGGTGACAGAGGAAACATTCTTATTTTCTGGTGCAAATTTCGTCCGCAACATTGTAGAGGGGTCTTGCGGTCAACGTATTCTTTCCTTTTTTAAGAGCAATTATTATTAATAACATGCATTCTGCCGGTACACTTCGTTTTCATATGGGCTATATCGTTCAATTTCTTCGTATACATAATGGAGAAAAATCGTAATAACTCTGGCACTATGGGACCAATCTACTTCGAATAACTTTTGTTTTGCAGGGAATACATCGGTGCATGCACCCATGTAAAATTTGGATGCCCCAACCGCGGGGGGGTTACGAGCGAGGGCTGCATCCCCCCAATTTCAATGAAAAAAAATGTGGAGTTTGCCCCCTCCCTCTTCTCCAGCTACTTTGGGGAGAAAACCGGAACTTTTGCTTTTTTTTTCAAAGAATGGACCTTCCGCAACAGAATGAAACTTGATTCATGTTGGTGGGTGCAATACAATTTGAATAATAAGGCAAAACGTAAAACTCTAGAGAATTTTAGCCAATTTGCATATTATTCATAAAATTGTTATAACTGACACTATGGGACCAATCTACTTCGGATAACTTTTGTTTTGCAGGCAGAACATCAGTGCATGCAACCATGTACAATTTGGATGCCCCAACCGCGGGGGGGTTACGGGCGGGGGCTGCATCCCCCGAATTTCAATGAAAAAATCATAAAAATTTGGAGTTTGCCCCCTCTTCTCCAGCTACTTTGGGGAGAAAACCCGAACTTTTGCTTTTTTCGTTCGCACTTGCATCTTGTGTAGCTACTGTGAATCTATTTCTCCCTTTTGACACGGCTCTTTGTGGAAATATGTCCGGAAGGAAACGTTTGTGCGTTAGGGAAATCGATGAGATGTTATATGATACGAAGTGTTTATGGTGAGGCCTTTGTTAGTCCTAACAGAGGAGGGAGGGAGCCTTTGCAATCCTTTCTTTTGTCTATACTTGTGGATAGACACACGCTTTAGACTCATGCTTTTGGCCTCTGGCTATCGTCAAGCTTCATTGCATTTCTAACATAGAGCCGACAGAAAGCTGACACTGCCAAACCTCATCCAATCCCCTCTCTCCTTGCCCAACCCCCCCACCCCCGCCACTACTTCAGCTCGATCACCAGGTCTAAACACAAAGAAGAATGTGTGCCTTATCAGTACTAAATCACAGCGTTGGAAGCTTGGAGGAAAACAGCATCGTAAATACCAAGCATTTATTGTGTCTGTCAACTGAAGAGCGAACACGTGTTTGGGTGAGCCCAAACACGTGACATATTCCGAGAAAGGAGGGGGTGGGGGGATTTGGAATTTTCGAAACACGATTGCAAATTATGTTCCCGAACGAACTGTCAGTGTTTCAACCTCAATATACAAATATAAGTGTGGCAAACCCTCGATAATTGTATCTAAAGCTGTTTGTAACATATGTGTTACAGCGGCTACAAGGGACATACTTTTTTTGTAACATATGTGTTACGGCGGCGAACTAAGGGTTAAACTTCACATATTCTAACGCCATATATTGTGTTATAATAGCTTCTACCCAGATCACTTCGTGGCTAGTTGAATCTGGATAAATCCAGATCCTTAATTATACCAAATATGAGTCGCCACCGACGACAAAATGGCTGCTCATGACGTCATCAACGCCTGCAAACATCGCCTGACGTCATCAATTGGCTTAGAATAGCAAAAATCAGCCGTGACTCAACCTCCCGTATAAGAAAAGCATAAACTGCCTTAGAATACGCCGGAACCGGGTTTCATTATAGTATCTGTTGTGCTAATGGAAAGAAACTTAACACGAAGCTCCACGTCTGTATGAATCATCCGTGACACATATCCGGCTGAAACACATATAAGAAAAGCATAAATGGAAGATGCAAAAGGCCGAAAATAATAGTATCTTTTATACACTAATGGAAAACCATTAAGATGAAGCTCCCACTTGTGCATGAGGCATCCAGGACTCATATCCGGCTGTAGCGCATATAAAAGTACAACAATAGGGTTAGGTTAGTATAAAAACGTGATACATAATAGTGTCTTTTCTACACTAATGAATACCATTAATTCCAAGCTCTCACGTACGCATGAGTCATCCATGACTCATCTCCCTCCCCTCCCCCTACACTTTCCGTTTGATTAATTAACAATAGCCTCGCCCCTCGATGATGAATTAAAAACCCATTAATGTCAATTAAAAGGGGGTTTAATTGATGAAAAAGACGGTATCTCGTTCCAATTCTACTGTTCTTCGTAATCAATAATTCTATTCATGTATAATTTAACTTCAACCGTTAAAAAAGAAAGAGTAAAGTTTACAGAAACTCTGCAGATTACATTTAACCTTCCTCCATTTAGTTGTCGCTTGTTTAGAAGTTTTCCCAACTGAATGTTGATTAATTTTTCTCTTAACCAAACAAATTAATAAGCTTTAAAATGTACGGCCTCTGCTTTCAGTGGATAATATATTTTCCAGTATGCTAGTCAATAATTGTTATATATTAGCATTTTATACCAGGGCCATGGATTCGAACCTGGTCGAGCTTGCTTTTTTGACTTAAATAACTACATGAAATGTTGTTCATTCTTTTTACCGTTCATACAGAAAACTAAATGCATCATATCGACTGATGCACCAGAACGCATCAACTGATGCCCTAAAGTATGTTGTTTGGCATCTGCAAAGCATAAGATTCAAATTTGTTGCATTTAGTACATTTTTGAACATTGCAAAATAAACACAAAGTGCATCATATGATGCAAGTGAGGATTTCATTCAGTCGAGATGCACTATAATGCATCAGTTCATTCGTTCTGATGTTTCGTGATGCACTTTTCTGCATCTTTTTCGATGATGCACTTAAATGGTTTTTCTGAGCTACAGACTTTATGCATATGTTTGTTTCTCAAATGATGCATAGAATGAAATGTTGTTAAATTACATACTCATACGAGAGTGAAACTTTACAAATATTCGAACATTGTGGCCCATTGTGCAAGGTTCGAATTAAAGAGACCTATCAGGTAAAGTGTTCCTAGATTTGTTTATTTGACATACAAATGCAAGTTTACCAAGGATATAATATTTAATCAGTCCGTCTACATCCATGCGGTGAAGTAAGAATATTATTGTTAATTTTGTTTTCCCTTTATATACCATTATCCAGCACAACACACTACTAATACTACAAAAAAGCACACAATTCACCAATGCATGCATGAGTAGTTTCATTCTCTCTAGATATTTCTTTATTTTAAAATTCCATCCCTTATCTTTTAGGGAGGAATGCGCGCCGTTATATGGACAGATATCTTTCAAACATTCCTCATGTTTGCTGCGATGGCGGTGACTGCTGCGAAGGGCACCATGGACGTTGGAGGGGAGGGCGTCGTTTGGAACCTCAGTGTGTCCTCTGATAGGATAGAATTCTTCAAGTGAGTGAACACGATACAAAAATATTTATATTTGTGGGTGCATTTATGAGTCGGAATCAACTCTTGTTGTGGTGAAGTACATTTATAAATTCCATATTGAAATGCAGATGTGAAGTAATGGTTGTTTTTAAGACCAGGAAAGTCACTCGTGTACTTGTCTTTCAGTTTTATTTTTCATTAATTTCAGACGACTAGTACATGGATCATAGTACAGTGCGTTCGTTTTAGCTCGGGGCGCAGTAGCGCGTGAACAACTTTGAACACCTTTTATAACACAGTTTAGTCATCGTTATTCAATATGAATATTATTGTCTTCATGCCAAATATATGGGCGTAAATAACCGAGACGTTACGCGACGATAATGCCGGCATCTGCGCCATGACATGCGCTATATCGGCCTAGAGCCAAAACGAACGGACTGTATAAACGTCGTCTTGTTACTTCTACTAACACGCCGAGAAATGCGCATTTTCTCACGCAATGAAACCTCATATGGACGGAATGAACGTCCCAAGTAGAACAGTTCCCACATACAAGTATAACAATCGCGTACGCAGAGAGGAGAGGGTCTGATGGGGCAACGGAGTCTTCCGAAATTTTGAGAAAATCAAAATTTTCAAATGAAAGCAATAAAGAACTCGAGAAAAACCAAAGTGATTACTGAAACCCCGCCTTAAAATGACTCCCGATTACAATTGTTTGGCTTTGAACAACAATAGTTTACAGTGCATACCCTCACACCAAAACGCACAATTTTATATTGACGTGTATAATTCCAGCCTTAACCTACGTACACCCATGAAGAATAATAGATGTTATGAAAATATTTCTAGACCCAAACTAGAATATCAATGTATCGTAAATGAAAATACTTCAGAATGACTTCTACTCACAATAGATAGTAATTTGGACTGAAAAGTCTTGACAAGCTAATTGAAACTTGTAATTCAACCCGCCTCGTACGAACTTCTTTAAAAATATATAAAACTACATTAGCACATAATTGCTTTTATCCCTTTGCTTCGGTAGCAAACAACGGGTTTTATCGAATTATTCAACTACTTTCTTGTAACTTGTGAAAAATCGAGCTTTCAGTTTTAGAACGAAAATTATTTTAGCTCATGTTTTAAAATGTTTAGGTCATTTCTTGACAATTTTTGTTCGGTCATCGCTTCCTAGCCTTACACATATGAAAAGAAGTTTATACTAAGATATCAAAGCTGTTTTCTAAATTAACTACGTATTTTGTGTGATGATATTATATTTATATAATGTAGTTCAGTATGTATTTTAAAAGTTACCTGAGGCTGTTAAGCGATAAGTGATGCCAGATATAGGTTCGGTGGGGGTAGGTTATATAATGCATGATAACCTATTTTGATAAATAAATTCTTATAATTCAAAAGTGAAAATCTAACAGAAGTGAAAATAAAATGTACACACAATTAAATTATTGTATTTGTACATTATACATTACGTGTATGGAAGCAACTAAGGAAGGAAGGGTAACTCCGTTTGCCTATATCCCAGCACGTTAGGGATTATATTTAATTTAATTGGCAGATAAAGATACCAATGAAGTATTAATTATTAGGTATTAAGTCTTATTAATATTAAACACAAGAGATCTTGCCTTGTTAGCAGCTTGTAGAATATTAGTAACGTAGGTCAACCGAAAACCGTCAGATACACCTAAACCTTTTACTTACTCTACATTTTGTGTGATAATATTGCACATGATCTGCCAGCTATATCGTTCAAATGTTAACTGGAACAACGCTGGAAGTTATAATCACAAGATCCACTGACTCTTCTGTGACCTTGGTCAGCTCGAACCTTCTGCGTCGTTCATCCTCAAATTTCCTGCCCCATTTCATTGCACTGTTGTAGTCTGGCTAATTCAGTCAGTCAGTCAGCGTATCTTCACGGGTTCTAAGTTTTGGAGTTTCAGTCAGTGATATGCCTCCGGGTAGTAAAAGGTCCCTTTGTCAGTTTCATGGCGGTGTTTCGAGAGTCGTTTTACAGTCCCTGCAACTGTCGTAGGGAATAGATGTGGCGAAAATAGGGCTGATTCTTCCAAAACTTGACATAAGAAGCTTGAGTCGCACTCAGATGTGACAGGCAGCGGGCACACTGTGGAAGACGAAAAGTTTTCTCCTGGTTGGCCGCTAAGACTGCGTTATATTTTAAAATAGTTTTTTTTTATCAAACCACCCGACAAATCACCCTCCCAGGTATGTAATATCTCATGTGAAAGATCTCTTTAAGATCTATACAACAGCAGTGTTTGAATCACTTCTTTAGATGGCCTCAATGCCGCAATATTGCAACTTAAAATTAACAAAATAGTTTATAAATTGGTCGAAACAGCACATTTTTTACTCACGTATTTTCGGAATTACGATAGACGTGGACCTGAAACTTTGCATAGGTGTGCAAACTTTTTAGTATGCCTATTTTAACCCGTAACGGGCGTGGTGAGGTTCCTGGGACTCTCGGCCTAGAACAGCGTTTTCATTCTCGGAAACAATAACACACATTCCCTCTCCTCTTCAGTAGCTTCATATTTTGGAATATCACGTAACACCCCTGTCCCCCTTCGCTCGCTTCCATTTACTTTCGTTGCAATAGACACTCGTTGGTCTCATGCGCCAGCCAACAGCCTTGACGTAAGTCTTTCGGTACAGAACCTGGTGGGGGAATCAGAGTTGAAGAATTTGGAAGCGGAAGTAAATTATCAGATCTGGATTCTTATAAAAGTGATAATGAAACCATTATTTTCCAAAATAGAGCTTTTACTCTCATTTTGACGTTGTGCAGAATTTTCTTGTGTGTAACTTATTTATTTGATTTTGTTATATTTGGGTAACTGCATGTATGTTCTGTGATAATTAACTAACGATGGCTTTTTTTGTATCTTACAGTCATATGCCAATGTATTTTTTTTAGTGATTTACGAATATGTGGCCGACTTTTGTAACGTTAGATAAATTGAGTAATAAACACAGCAATAACGGAAATAGTGGATATACACTTATCATAATTCCAGAAAGAGAAGTCCAAAATACATGATACGAGGGTCACTATTTATATTTTGAGCCTAACAATGAAAAAACAGGAATTTGGCATTGAAAACTGCTTTATTGTTTTTCGAAGTATTCTCCTTTATAGTCAATACACTTTTGCATTCGTTCGAACCATTTGTCAAAGCAGTTTTTCCAATCTTCTTGAGACACCTCCATAATATTGTTTTTGAACTCATCAACGGCGTCTTCCGCCGACGAAAATCGTTGTCCACGCAATTTATTCTTGACATTCGGGAACAAGAAGAAGTCATTGGGTGCCAAATCAGGACTGTACTTCGGATGACCCATCAATTCGATTTTTTGACTTTTCATAAAGTCGGTTGTTAGACGAGATGTGTGACAGCTGGCATTGTCTTGATGAAGAATGATCCGACGGCGTTTGTTTGTTTTCCGATTTTAACCGAAGACGTCTGGCAAACAAATTGTTGTGTACCATTCAGAGTTGACCGTTCTACGTTCCTCTAAAGGCACAGTTGCCACATGACCAGTTTTCCCGAAAAATCAGGCGACCATTTGTTTCGATGTGCTTCGAACGCGAACAATTTTGTTGGATTGGGTTCATCTTGAAACACCCATACAGTCGACTGCTGTTTACGTTCCGGCTCATATGCATATATCCATGATTCGTCACCTTTTACAATCTTATATACGTCTTTTGAAGCACCACGATTGTATTTATTGAGCATTTGTTTGCACCAATTGACGCGAGCGTCTTTTTGAGTTTTTGTCAAATTGTGAGGGATCATGTAATATTTTATATATGCTGGTGGAACTAATGCCTATGGTTGCCTCAATCTCACAGTATGTCACATGACGATCTTGCAGTATTAGGTTTTGCACAGCATCAATGTTTTCTTGAACAACAACTGATTTTGGACGACCTTCGCGAATCTCTGTCGGTGAGCGAATGGCGGCCACGATTAAATTCGTTATACCAGCGTTTCACAGTGGCAAAGGATGGGGCTTCATCGCCAAATGTGGAAGTAAGTTGATCGATGCACTCTTGTCTTGATAAACCACGTCGAAAATCGTAAAAAATCATCGCACGAAAATGTTCACGAGTTAATTCCATTTTATTGTTGTCGCGCAATCTCCAAGGCAACATAAACAACACAAATGAAGCTATTTACAAAACATTTTAAGTACGTTATGGTCAATAATGCCAGACGATTCCGTGTAAACGTCAAATCGCGCCTAACTTCAATCAGTGTTGCCAAGGCTCAAAATATAAATAGTAACCCTCGTAATTTTTTAAAAATTTCGCTAATATTTCGCTAAATCTAGAAATGGTAAATTCTATTTGGTGGTCCACGGACCATCCGATGCCCTTTGTGTTATAATCTGGTACCACGCCCGTTAAGGGGTAAATGAATCAAAAATATGTGAGGTTGAAAAGTGTCGCATCATTGATTCCTTTCCACTGTAATTGTTTATTGCGGTACCTGCAAAGCATATCATTTTTTAGGTTTAAAGTAACTTAATTTATTTTTGTCCATCGTCCTGCAGATTATATTCCCATAAGAACTTTGTTATATTTTACATTCTAAATTTGTACGCTTTTAGCCACATCTTATGGAAGTTTATTCTAATTGTGTGCCCACTGCTCTTGCTTCGTATGGATGTGACATTTAGAAAATATAGTAAATTGTTTATTTCATTTTCTCTACAGCATCTCACCATGTTTCAACATGTGCAATTATCTTCATAGGATAACTGTGACCAAGGAACTTCGTAATCCACATAAAACTTCCATGTCCCGGTACATAACTCCTAAGTTTTACGCACCAAGTTAGCAGCTTACTAAAATTCGCAAGGGAAAATTATTAATCCAATCAACTTAGGTGAAAAGTGTAATTTTCTCAAGAGGGTTCTACCCTTCATTGCTCGTACGTAATGAAAGAACTACGCTCCTTTCTCTCTCCATTACTGCTTTCTTAGTTCAGTAAACATCGATCGAAACTAATTTTCGTCACTCTATATACACACACGCGTTTCTTTAACAGTTATTTCAAACCTATCCTTATTACTTAGAACTTTTTCCATGTATTGTCGGCATTAGACGTTTCGAAAAGAAGGTGTTTGTTACAAACACCTTTCTCTTCGTTCAGCATATGTCCGTAAACTATTATTTCTTTTTTTCTAATATCTCGTGGGATTCTGAACAAAGGGTACAAACTTTAGTAGGTGATTCCTGACAAGACATGGAACAAAGGAATGTGTTCCAAGATAGCACACGTCGTCGTGCTGGGAGTCGCTCGTAAGAGTACAAGTTGCCTAACATGAGGAAATAAATAGACGTTCCGCAATGTTCTCTCCATTTTTACGAAATTTCTCAAAACGCCAAAAATTCACATTTTCAGCATCTAGAAAATTGATTTTGGTTTCGCTTGCGAAAACAGCCCAACTCTTGCATTTCTTTTTCCATGTTAGGTAAGTAGCGCTCTCACGAGGGACTCGTCATGAAGACGTGGAGTCTCTGTCTGGCTGCCTATATATGAGAACACGTGCATTTCCTGACGAATGTTCAAATGAGCTTCCGTGTTCTTTGTTCTGTCAGGAATGACTTCCTGAAATTCGTTTCCATTATTCAGAATCATCATGTATTGTATACATGTATTAACAACTGCAGCATATATTAATCTTAAATTAAGTCACATCAAATTGTACAGTGTCTCTCAAAAGTTTTAGGACAACGACATTTTAAACTAGGCAACCCAATTTACACAAGCCGTTGGTGGGTTGCGTGCAGATTTAGGATTCCGTGTTTGAATCCCTGCCTCGACATGGGTGTTTTTCAGAGTTCCTTCACCAATTTCTTTATATCACCACTCATCTTCATCTTTGTAATTAGCCGAAAGTGTTAAAGTAAACTAAATCAATGAATAGATCAGAAAATGTATTTTAAATTTCACTAGCCAACACATTTACATTTTTGTTTTGCAGACGTTCCGCTAATGGAGTCTTAAATCATTCCTACCAGCTGAATGAAAACATCATGTCAAAAATGTGTATCCCGTCCCACATTTTGTCTACAAGGTGTCCAAAAGAATAACATTCGCACTTATATTTTATATTTATTGTGACATTTGGTGCACATGAAAATGTATTGTTAAAAAAAAAATGTTGTGATAAACGCAAAACCGCAATTAAAAATTCAGTACATAAATAATATTTTATCAACATGATCAGTTTATATTATCCATGGTGAATGAAAAATCAAAATAACAACATACAAAATATTATAAGCGTACAAATGTATTTTATATTACTTACAATATTTGGAGGAGAATATATTTAGCAGTAATGTACCTTGTAACGGAAAAATAAGCAAATATGGTCTAATGTTAGTTTTTATTCTAACAGGAGTTCTAAAATTAACATTAGCAAAAGGAATGAACTTTGCACAATGCCCTTTTCAACCTGATGATATTACTATTATAGGTGCTGTTAGTGTAAGAAATTATGAAAAACTTATGAGAAGAAAATTTTAACAAACTGATACGAGTATCTGAAAATAACAAAGAAAATTCTCCACGGAGGATTCTGAACCGTAGGTGACTGGCGATATTGTTATCCCTTCATCATTACGTAAAATACAATTCTACATAATTTTAAAACTAGGAGAAACTATCATCAAGTTACATTTGAAACGTTTCGTATATGCCGTTACTCAAAAATACTTTCCAGACTAGAATTCAATACAAACCATCAGAACTGATTGCATGCAATATGGAGGCCTACAGCGCGTACACCGATCTATTAGATGTGTATAGAAGATTTCACAGGAATGCTTATTCGTTGGGATGTTATAGGCAGAGTTTAGATAATGATCAATTTTTGTGACATGGGGTGAAGCAAGTTTAGTATTTAGTGAAAAGTATCCAAGAATCAGCCAGCTCAAGTGTTAATAATACTTTGTGTGTGTATATAAGATTGGACCCAAACTTTAAAATAGGGTCCGATCGACTGTGCAATGTTTCTCCACACGTAATCCACCCCCTTGTTTACAAGGCAAGAACGTTTTCACTAAACAATCCTTACAAATCAGTATGATTCATTTCAAATTTAAGTTCATTTGAAAACTTAAGCAAGTTATGTCACTTACGTCTTAACCTCCTTGATTGATGAAATGCTGAGATACCTCTGTATCTGAGACTGGTTAGCGGCGTTCATGCTCAGTCGAACAAAAAAAGTTCCAAACAGAACAGACCAAAATGTGTGACGTATTGTGGGATCCAGATCCATGCTACAAAATAGTATAAATATATGTATATCTATGTATAAACAGAGACACATATTGATAATTTCAATCTTAAAATCAACACAAGCATATCTTTACAAAAGACGCCATCGTAAATAACCTTGAGCGAGATTTAAAATATAAATTTGCAAATATCAATTAGCTACATTAAAATGTACAGTGTCTCTCAAAAGTTTTAGGACAACGACATTTTAAACTAGGCAACCCAATTTACACAAGCCGTTGGTGGGTTGCGTGCAGATTTAGGCTCAATTTCAGGGTTGCCACATGCACAATAGATATTTATAAAACACGCGAAAGAAATATAAACAAGTATTATTGTATAAAATTATTAAAAATATCACTATTATATCGCAAATGACAAAATTCTTTCTGAAAGAAAAAAATAGGTTTTCTAGTATTTCATCGCTGATGAGTCTACAGTAAGGAAAAGAGGTGAGAGGAAACGAAAGGTCACAAAGGAGACGAGAAAGAGAAAGCGAAAGGAGAAGAGGAAAAGTAGAGGAGAGAAGAAAGATAGGATAGACGAGGAGAGGAGATGTAGTGAGGAGAATGGAAAAAGATTCGAGGAGAGATGAGGAAAAAAGAACAAAGAAGAGAAAAGAGGAGGAAAACGAGAGGAGAGGATAGGAGGAGACGAGAAGAGGGAAGTGGAGAGTAGAGTAAAGGAAAGAAAAAGAGAAGAACGAAAAAAGATAGAATAGTGCAGTGGAGTCGGAAATCTAAGACAGGAAAGGAGATAAGAGGAGTGGAGAAGAGTGGGATGGAGTTAAGATGCGAGAAAAGTAGGGGAGGCGATATGAGATAAAAGCAGAACGGAAGGAGGGGAGAGAAGAAGGAGAAGGAACTGGAGAGAAGAGGTAGTTGCAGAAAATATCGTCTGAGCGTCAAGAATGGACGCATTGGTCAAATTATCGACATGAAACATTCAATAACATTTTGAAATGTATTGGAGAATATATTAGATCGGTGCGAAATGCCTTTTGGCTGAGTTCAGAGCATATTAAAATCTTCCATGCAAGATCTTTGATTTTACCTGCGATTACACCACTAAAAAAATGAACGTAATTTTTATTACTTATAAGAATTATTCAATTTTTCTCCACTTCTCGGTTCGTTGAAATGGAGATTTTGTAATTCAATATTTCCCCTCCCCCCATCGTTAATTCCAAACTGAATCATTCCGTTTCACACGGCGTGGACAATGAACAGAATGGGATATGTCTAAAACTTACGAAAATTTTCTCCCAGCGGAAGGGTTTGAACCTACGACCATCAGATTGACAATCCTGAACGGTAACCACTACCCTACAACCTTTAGCTCCTTACACCAGGTAGAAGAAGAACCACTACACTACGCCTTTACCTTCGAATGAAACAATAATTTTTTTTAAGTATTCTGTCCCTCCGATATTGTAAATGTCGTTTGGTGTACGTGTAGTTGAACTTTTACTTTAATTTTGATTTGCGTTCTTGTAGTATAACCGATATCTTCGAGAAATAATTTTCGAAGTAATTAAAAACGAGAATATTGGTAGTTGTGAAAATGCGAGTTATTTCTTCTAACTTATTATTGTGATTAGACATTACTAATGGAAAATATCTAGAGGCTTGAATATTACAGGAAGATGTTCTTTTCCTGTGATACTGTAACAGACAAAATGCTTGTTTACTGATGCAAGTCTTGTGTCCAGAACAGTCTTATCAAATGTATTTGCTGTTGCGTAAGATAACACGAAATAATTACACCGTTTGCGAACTACCAAATCTGTGCAACGTTATACGTAAACAGGCGGAAAATTTTATTCATAAAATCACTTCACATTTGACAGTGTTAGTCAAGAGAGACTCGTGGGACACTGTGTTAAGGTGCTGGACTAAATCCTTCTAATTTTTCTTCCTCGAAGAACAACAATTTCTAAGGAAGAGCAACAGTGATGATCTTTCTTATTTCTTTCAAATGCTTACACTTTCCTTTAATTGGGTTAAAAATAAATAAGAATATTGGTTGCATTTCTGTCATTGACGTAGACCAGAGAGAGAGAGAGACAGACAGACAGACAGATATTACAAAATAGTTCATATAGTGCGAGCGCCATTAAAAAGTCATGATAATTCTATGTTGCGTACTTAGAATTATTCATACAATAATGAACATGTCTAATTGTGAGTTAACAAAAAAAAAAAAACAATAATAAAGAGACATTTTCGCATCACGATTGCAGTTCGAAAAATTCGGGACAGGAATTGAAAATAACATACTGTCCTGACTAAATCGGTGAATCGGACGTCTGGTAGCCTTGCAAGGGGGTGGATTACGTGTGGAGAAACATTGCACAGTCGATCGGACCCTATTTTAAAGTTTGGGTCCAATCTTATATACACACACAAAGTATTATTAACACTTGAGCTGGCTGATTCTTGGATACTTTTCACTAAATACTAAACTTGCTTCACCCCATGTCACAAAAATTGATCATTATCTAAACTCTGCCTATAACATCCCAACGAATAAGCATTTCTGTGAAATCTTCTATACACATCTAATAGATCGGTGTACGCGCTGTAGGCCTCCATATTGCATGCAATCAGTTCTGATGGTTTGTATTGAATTCTAGTCTGGAAAGTATTTTTGAGTAACGGCATATACGAAACGTTTCAAATGTAACTTGATGATAGTTTCTCCTAGTTTTAAAATTATGTAGAATTGTATTTTACGTAATGATGAAGGGATAACAATATCGCCAGTCACCTACGGTTCAGAATCCTCCGTGGAGAATTTTCTTTGTTATTTTCAGATACTCGTATCAGTTTGTTAAAATTTTCTTCTCATAAGTTTTTCATAATTTCTTACACTAACAGCACCTATAATAGTAATATCATCAGGTTGAAAAGGGCATTGTGCAAAGTTCATTCCTTTTGCTAATGTTAATTTTAGAACTCCTGTTAGAATAAAAACTAACATTAGACCATATTTGCTTATTTTTCCGTTACAAGGTACATTACTGCTAAATATATTCTCCTCCAAATATTGTAAGTAATATAAAATACATTTGTACGCTTATAATATTTTGTATGTTGTTATTTTGATTTTTCATTCACCATGGATAATATAAACTGATCATGTTGATAAAATATTATTTATGTACTGAATTTTTAATTGCGGTTTTGCGTTTATCACAACATTTTTTTTTTTAACAATACATTTTCATGTGCACCAAATGTCACAATAAATATAAAATATAAGTGCGAATGTTATTCTTTTGGACACCTTGTAGACAAAATGTGGGACGGGATACACATTTTTGACATGATGTTTTCATTCAGCTGGTAGGAATGATTTAAGACTCCATTAGCGGAACGTCTGCAAAACAAAAATGTAAATGTGTTGGCTAGTGAAATTTAAAATACATTTTCTGATCTATTCATTGATTTAGTTTACTTTAACACTTTCGGCTAATTACAAAGATGAAGATGAGTGGTGATATAAAGAAATTGGTGAAGGAACTCTGAAAAACACCCATGTCGAGGCAGGGATTCAAACACGGAATCCCTGGCGTCGCAGCGCGCTGTGCTAACCACTCTGCCACGGAGGGCGACGAATTACATTTTCTGTTAATGATTTTTCAAGAACGTTGTACTCCCAGTCTAGAAACATTAATAAAATTTCATTCTTATTTCTTTCAGGGCTCTCTGGATATACTGTGCAGGGATAGTGTCGTTAACAGCCATGTGTGGATACATTGGACTTCTAATTTACGCCAAATATTTTGACTGCGACCCATTGGCTTCACAGGTAAAACAATATTCTGTAAGAATAATACAACATAGTAGCATATTCATAATAGATTTGCTTGGTTGTTTCATTAACCACAAAACTGTTCTGTAAATTTTGAAGCTTTGAACACTATGTTCATGCGACAAGCATTTGGCGACACAAATATACATATGTTTAAGGAACAGAAAAAGATTAATAAATACTTATTACGCGATCCTGCCCTCTGTGTCAACTATCAGTATCTCACACTCAGGCTTACCTAAGGTACAAATTTAAGTATAACTTACTAGTGTAATGAAAATATTAATTACATATACATTTTTTTATGAAGTTAAAGACATTGAAAACACTGGTTTAAGGTGTAACACCATTAATCCTTGTTTCCATGATATGAAAAACTCAATATGCTGACCAAGGCAGAAATTTATTTTATTATAAAACATAAACTAAACGTAACGTTTCAACCTTCTAGCAAGGTCTTCTTCAGACTCTGTACGTTACGTTTAGTTTATGTTTTATAATAAAATAAATTTCTGCCTTGGTCAGCATATTGAGTTTTTCATAGTTGAAGGTGATATAAATAATTTTGACAGGTTTGTCTATTACTGCGAAGTGAACAGCCGCCTCGATCTCACCAAGATCGGTGTTCGAGTACTTGCTTGAGCATTGAACACAGTCAATCGCTCTCATCTTCTAGCCAAAGGATGCAGAAAATTGTCATAAAATAAAAAAGTATTTAAATACAAATGTATTAATGTTTCGTTACATACACTGCTATGTAATGACTATTGATTTTCGTTGCTATAGCAACGTCAGAATTCCAAATATTACATCACTTACACAGCGTTTATCTCAACCGAATAACATAAAATATAAATAACGTTGTACGAAGTAATTATTTTACATTTTTAACTGTTAATAGAAAGTAAGTTGCGTAACAGGAAATTAATAATTTTAATAAACATATAATCATATTGTACGGATCCACGGGACAAAAGAAAAGCATATCAAAACGTTAAAATAAACAGACAATACGTAAAATAGCTTCTAATTTAATTATGTATACTACTTGATGTTTTATCCAAATGACAAGTCTATATTGTCGACTGACAAAATATAAAAAATTTGCGGCATTTCATTTATTTCAAAAACTGAGATTCAGAGGCCACATCGCCGGCTGATGAGTTTGTGTGTGTCTTGTGTAGTAGTTCCTCCATTCATATTGGGGGTTAGGCGTAGAGCTGACAACTCTGCACTGTAAAAAAAAAAGTCAATAAACAGCAATATAAGGCCATGGATGTTCCCAAGGTAAAATATTCCGGAGGTAAAATAGTCCCCCGTTCGGATCTCCGAGTGGGGACTACTTTGGGAGGTTCCTGGACTAAGGATAAGATCTACATTAGGAATAAGGATATTAAATTAGGCACCTGGAATGTTCTGAGCCTTTACCGGCCTGTGGCATTTCAGTGTACAGTTAATGAGATAGTTAAGTATAAATTAGATGTAGTAGCTGTCCAGGAAGTTAGGTGGCCAGGAGAAGGGAATTGTAAAATTAAAAATTATACTCTTTTCTGTGGTGGTACTGAAAATCATAATTTTGGAACAGGCTTTTTCATAAATAATAGAATTATCTCGGCTCTTAAAACAGTAGAATTTATTAATGATAGGATATCATATGCAGTTTTACAGGGTAGGTGGAGTAAAATTATTTTAATAAACATACATGCACCAACGGAAGATAAAGATGATAATACTAAAGATGATTTTTATACAGAGTTAGAACAAGTCTTTGATAAATTTTCTCAGTATGATATGAAAATTCTGTTAGGTGACTGTAATGCACAGATTTGCAAAGAAGAGATATTTAAACCCACGATTGGTAAAGAAAGTCTTCATGAATTAAGTAATGATAATGGTAGAAGATTGATTACTTTTGCAACCTCAAAGAATTTAATTGAGAAAAGTACCACTTTTAAACATAAAGTTATCCATAAATATACCTGGTCTTCTCCAGATGGTAAAACTGATAATCAGATAGATCATATTCTCATTGATAAGAGAAGGCATACTAGTATAATTGACGTTCGTACACATAGAGGTGCTGATTGTGCCAGTGACCATTATTTAGTAATTGTTAAATTAAGAGAAAGACTCTTAGTGATAAATCATAAGCAACAAAATCTAAAAGTTCTAAAATTTGATACAGGAAAGTTTACTGATGAAAGAATTAAGAAAGATTACCAAATTAAACTGTCAAATAGATTTGATGTTTTGCAGGATTTAAATGATGATGAAAATATAAATGAAACAGAGGTAAATAAGAATTGGGAGCACATACGTAATGCAATAGAATCAGCAGCTAAAGAAAGTATAGGATACCATAAACCGAGAAAAAGTAAGCCATGGTTTGATAATGAATGTCATAATCTATTAGAAATAAGAAATCAGGCTAGACGTAGGTGGTTAAATAACTCTGATGATACATATCTAAACAATTATAATACAATAAAGCGAGAAGTTAACCGCACGTTTAGAAGTAAACAAAGAGATTACTTGAAAAGCAAATTTAACGAAATTGAAACAAACAGCAAAAATGAAAATTTCAGAGATTTATATAAAGGTGTAAATGAGTTTAGAAAGGGGTGGCAACCTAAAGTAAACTTGATAAAAGATAAAGACGGTGATTTTCTAGCTGACCCAAGCGATATTCTAAATAAATGGAAGAACTACTTTAATGACCTTTTAAATGTCCATGTTGGAGATAAATCAGAAGTAAATGAAGTACACACAGCAGAACCTTTAGTTCCAGAAAATAACTTGACTGAAGTTAAAGATGCTATTAAAAGGCTAAAGAATAACAAAGCACCTGGCATTGATTTAATACCAGCTGAGTTAATTAAATATGGTGGAAATTCATTAATATGTCAATTTCATAAATTAATTTGTATAATATGGGATAAATAAGAAATCCCTCAACAGTGGAAAGAATACATAACTGTTCCTGTGTTTAAAAAGGTGATAAAATGAACTGCAATAATTACCATGGAATTTTTCTACTCTCAACAACATACACAATATTGTCTAACATTCTTTTAACAAGACTAACCCCATATGCTAATGAAATTATAGGTGATTATCAATGTGGATTTAAACGTAACAGATCAACTACAGATCAAATTTTCACATCAGACAGACACTTGAAAAAAGTGGGAATATAATCAAAATGTCAATCAGCTATTCATTGATTTAAAAAAAGCATATGATTCGGTCAAAAGAGATAAATTATATAATATATTAGTAGAATTTGGAATAATTAAGAAGCTTGCTAGTATGATAAAAATATGCACCAGTGAAACAGAAAGTACAGAAGGACTACTTGTAAGCTAAAAGAGAAAGAAAACTTAATTGGGACCTTCTTTGCCCATCGAAATTCTTGCGGTCATATATTAACTAGAGTTCAGCAGTAAACTCTATCATATTAGTGAAATTTGTTTAGTCGAATAACCTATCAACTTGGGCTGAAAGGGATGAAACTTGTGACGTTCCTTTCTGGTGTTCGCCACTGGATCACGGATTACTACGTCACGGTAGTTACCCAATCTCCCTGTGCGGCGGAGTTATGAGACTCACCTTAATGTTATGCTACAATGAGCATTCTCAGGACGAAACGGTTTGAACAAAAAGAATAGCTTCTTACTATTTTACAAATTTAATAAAACATTTTACCTTTAAACCATCACTGTTATTAATTTGCAGTGATGGTTTAAAGGTAAAATGTTTTATTAAATTTGTAA
Organism: Lepisma saccharinum; assembly: GCF_977018435.1. Classification (NCBI taxonomy): domain Eukaryota; kingdom Metazoa; phylum Arthropoda; class Insecta; order Zygentoma; family Lepismatidae; genus Lepisma; species Lepisma saccharinum. Next base: position 3,782,051 of record NC_139251.1, on the reverse strand, counting down.
AATAGTAAGAAGCTATTCTTTTTGTTCAAACCGTTTCGTCCTGAGAATGCTCATTGTAGCATAACATTAAGGTGAGTCTCATAACTCCGCCGCACAGGGAGATTGGGTAACTACCGTGACGTAGTAATCCGTGATCCAGTGGCGAACACCAGAAAGGAACGTCACAGGTAAATTTGGCGCTCAACGTGAAGGCATCGATGATGTAAAAGGATAAATTGTAACTGTAATATCGTGTGAAAAAAACGTGTGTTTTGTGCCGTGTGAAGTCATGAGGAAATTGTCGAGCGTTACAAAGTCTGATGTAAGTCATGTGATCGATTTTGCAGAGATATCAGGGTATGAGTAGGAGAATTTTGAGAAGCCAGAGCAAGAAGAAAATGGATAAATTGAGTTGTTGTGATGATAAAGATAAGCCCTTGGACGAAATATTTCAGTGCAGGAAATGCGAGGCGTATTTCCATTTAGGGTGTGCAAATTTGCCAATATCCAGAGAATTTATTCCTGATGATGACTTAGTTTGTAAAAATTGCAAATCGCATAGTGCTACTTTAAATATGGAGGTACTTTGTGGATGGTTAAAGAGAATTGAAGAAGGAAGGAAAGAAGATCAGAATGAAATGATAAAGAGGTTTGAGAAAATGGAAGAAGGAAGGCTAGAAGATAAGAATGAATTGAAGAAGATCATTGAAGAAGGAAGGAAAGAAGATCAGAATGAAATGATAAAGAGGCTTGAGAAAATGGAAGAAGGAAGGCTAGAAGATAAGAATGAATTAAGGAAGATCATTGAAGAAGGAAGGAAAGAAGATCAGAATGAAATGATAAAGAGGTTTGAGAAAATGGAAGAAGGAAGGCTAGAAGATAAGAATGAATTGAGGAAGATGATAGAAGAAGGACGGAAAGAGGATAAAAAGGAACTGATGAAGATTATTGAAGACGGAAGAAACGAAACTAAAGTAGCTTTCAGGAACTTAGAGGAGGTATTTAGGAATGATAAGGAGGAAATGATGACGAGAATGAAAGCAGACCGAGAAGAATTGATGAAGAAGATTGAGGATGAGCGGAAAGATGATAAAAATGAAATGATGAAAATAATAGAAGACAGAAGACAAGAAAACAAAGAAGAATTGGAAGCTGTGCGATGTGATTTGTTAAAACAAATTGATGAAGGGAGAGATGCTCTAAATAAGATAGAAGAAGTCTGGGAAGTAGACAGACGAAAAGTAATGAATGAAATGGACACCGTAAGGGCAAGGATAGAATCCGTCGTGGATCAGCAAAGTACTTCAAGGAATTTGTGTATGCAGGACAGTGAGAAGATGAATAAAGAAATTAACCAGAAGTTCTATTTTATGGAGGAATTCCTTTTAGGGAAGTTGGAGAGATTACATTTAGAATCTGTGCAAGGATATCCAGGAATGACTGCTGGAAATACTGGCAGATCTGTGGAAAATATTCGATGGGTGAGAGATGATAATGACTGTTGGAGTTGCGTTGCTTCTTGTAAGAAAACACAAACACAAATGCACACGCTGATTCTTTGAGACATCTATTTTCTACCTGTAATGCACTAACTACATGAAGTATCACTGAAAGTCAATTCTAATCACTTTAGACGACGTATGTGCTTAGTAATGTCCAGCTGTGGTTATCGCGATTCGCGCCATGTTGCTGCTCACTCACTAACCGTTTCTTTGCTTGGCGCCCACGCAAACATCTGATACATGAACCACATACGCCATCTCTTGAGAATAAAAGTAATTTAACCCACATCATCAAAACCAAATAATGAAAACAAGAACACATTCCTATACATATTCCCCCCTCTTGATTGGATAAATTCCAATCAACAGATTTGCTAATTCAATTGTCATTAGGTAAGGGAATCAATTTGTTCACTGGTCTTTTAGTAAAACCAGTTTTTGATCTAATTTTTGCCACACGCACTACACCGTCTTTACCAGGAAACGTCTCTTCCACTACTGCTATTTTCCATGTAAGTGGAGGTGCGTTGTCTTCTTTGACCAGAACCACCATGCCTGGTTGAAGATTTTCTGTTGAAGCCGTCCATTTACGACGCTGTTGTAGCTCGTGGAGATAATCCTTCGACCATCTTTTCCAAAAATGTTGTTGTAATTGCTGAATGTGTTGCCATCTAGAAAGACTGTTTTGGGGCAAGTTAGTTAAATCAGGCTCAGGTATGGACATGAGAGGTGACCCTATAAGAAAGTGACCAGGTGTTAAGTAAAAGGTGTCACTGGGATTATCAGATATTGAGGTCAGGGGTCGGGAATTGAGGCATGCTTCAATTTGCGTTAACAATGTTGCAAGCTCTTCGTATGTCAAAGTAGCATTTCCCACTATCCTCTTAAAGTGATATTTCATAGACTTTACAGCGGCTTCGCACAATCCTGCAAAGTGGGGCGCGTTAGCTGGAATGAAGTGCCAGTTGATTCCATCTTTTATTGCAAAATCTTCAAGTCCACCTTTTAGCTGTTCTGCTTTGAAGAGTTGACTGAGCTCTCTCAGTTCTCTATTAGCTCCAACAAAATTAGTCCCGTTGTCACTGTATAGGTTTTGACATTTTCCTCTTCTAGAAACAAATCTGCGTAGAGCAGCGATAAATGCGTCTGACGTTAAGGAAATAACTGCTTCAATATGCACTGCTTTAGTAGCCATGCACACAAATATAGCTACATATCCCTTGGTAGTGATTCTGCTTCTTCTGTTTGTTCTTATGATACAAGGACCAGCATAATCTACTGCTGTATTTAAAAATGGACGTGATGGTGTGACTCTTGGGCTTGGTAATTGTCCCATGAGTTGATGTGACGCCTTGGCTTGCAACTTAAAACATATTAAGCATTTATGCAAGACAGATCTTACTGTTTGTCTGATATGTGGAATCCAGTATTCCTGTCTTAAAGAGCTTATCAACAATTGAGGTCCTGCATGTAATAAACGACGATGTTCTGATTCAATTATGAGTTGCGTCAGATGATGTTTGGTAGGCAAAATTAATTGATATTTGCTCTCATATGGCAATTCTGAATTTTCGAGTCTTCCACCAACTCGTAACAGCTGTCTGTCATCAATAAATGGATGAAGATCCTTGATAGGACTATTTTTTGATACTTGTTTTCCTTCTTCTAGATCATGAATTTCTTGTGGAAATGAAATGCGTTGCACAATTAAGATACATTTCATCAGTACTGCACGTAATTCAACATAAGAAAAGTTTCCTGTTCTCTTCGAAGTAGGATTCTTAACATTGTAAATGAATCTATAGCATGTTGCTACTATACGAAGCAATCTCTGTAATGTGGAAAATCTCAGCATGAAATCTGCTTCTGTTCCATGAATCTTGCTAAACATTGATGTAACAATCTTCCTTTGTTCTGTTATGCATTCTTCAATTTCGCTATTTTCCATAACATGTAATGGCCAAGTATCTTCTTTTAACCACGTAGGTCCATTCCACCAAATTTCCGAATCCTTGAGGGCTCTTGGTTCTACTCCCCTTGTTATCAAATCTGCTGGATTACACTTAGATGTGACATGATGCCATTGGTTAATAACAGAAAGTTCCTGGATCTGTGCAACACGGTTACCTACGAAGGTTTTCCATCGAGTGGGGGACGCTGCTAGCCACCCAAGTACGATTTTTGAATCTGTCCAAAAATATGTACTGTCAATTGGAATTCTCAAAATTGGTGTTGTTTTCTTAACTAGTTTAGCTAATAGAAGAGCACCGCACAATTCTAGTCGTGGCAAAGTAACTTTTTTTATTGGCGCTACTCTTGACTTTGCGCACAGTAATTTAACATTGATTCTTCCTAACTCATCTCTTGATCTAATATAAATGCAACAACCATAAGCTCCTACTGCTGCGTCGCAGAATCCATGTATCTGAATGTCATTTGTCTTTTCTGTTGTCAGTACAAATCTCTCTATTTGGATGTGAACTATATCTGGTAGTTGTTGATACAAATTCGTCCATTGGTTTCTTAAATCTGAATCTAATTGTTCATCCCACTCCAATTTACAACTCCAAAGTTTCTGCAAAAACATCTTGTATAAAATGACAGTTGGACTGATAAGTCCCAGTGGATCAAATATGGAGCTAACAATTGACACAACTTGTCGTTTGGTTATGTTCGTTAATGGTGAACAAAAGTCTCCATCTTTCGCTACTTTGCACGAAATTAAAAATTTGTCTGTTGATGGTTGCCAGATGAGGCCTAATGTGTTTATTTCTGCTTCATTATTGAACTGAAATGGTAAATGAACTTCTCTGTGTTCTTCTGGTACTGCTTGCACCAATTCCTCACAATTGGAGCACCATTTGCGTAAAATAAATCCACCTCGTTTCAAGAGTTCATTCAGTTCAGACTGTAAGTTGAGCATAGTTTCAATGTTATCACCTCCTGATGCTACATTGTCACAATAAAAATCCCTTAATAATATGCTGGATGCATTGGGAAAGTTTTCGTTTTCCTGTCTTGCAAGCATTTGTAATGCTGCAACAGCTTGGTACGGCGATGAGGTTAAGCCATAAGTTACAGTTAATAATTCATAAGTTTGTATTTCTTCGTTTGGTGATTTTCTCCACAATATTCTTTGATATTTAGTGTCATAAGGATGGACTCTAATGTTGCGAAACATCTGGGCTATATCTGCTGTAAAAACTATCTTGTGCGTTCTGAACCTCAGTACAATAGAGTATAGATCTTCTTGGACTGTAGGCCCTGTCATTAGAACATCGTTAATGGATAGTCCACTGTCTGTTTTCGATGATCCATCAAATACAACTCTCACAGGTGTTGTAGTACTTTCTCTAATAATAGCATGATGCGGTAGGTAATATGACTCCTTGTTCTCTTCATCAGTAGTTTTAATTTGCTTCATGTGGCCTAATGATTCATAATTGTCCATGAATTCACAATAGTTCTGCCTGAGTGTTGGCTGTGATGTTAATCTTCTTTCCAACTGATGAAATCTTTTGTCTGCTTGTTGAAACGAATTACCTAATTCAGTATGATTTGGTTTGAATGGTAGCCTAACCATAAATCTACCATCCTTCTGCCTGATGGTTGTTTCTTGAAAATGCCTTTCACAATCCATTTCTTCTTTGCTCTTGGTCTTCGTGAATACTTCCTCTAACTCAAAAAACCTCTGTATTTGTAATTGAAGGCTATCTTCAGTACGAACAAAACATGAAGTAACTGTTGTAGGTGTTTCACATTGTTGAGGCATAGCTCCTGCTAAAATGTATCCTAACTCTGTATCTTGAAGTACAGGATAATTTCCTATTCTTGTTCTTCTATCTGAACGTAGTAGCAAGAAAAATAGTTCAGATCCAATCAACAAATCTATGCTGCCTGGCTGATGAAATGAAGGATCAGCAAACTGAATATCCTTTGGGAGATCCCAAGTACTGCAATCGATTACCTGTGTGGGCAAGTCGCCTGTGATTTTTGGTAACACAAGACACTTCACTGTTGTTGTATAATTAGACGTTCTAGACTGGATTACAACATCTACACAATGTTTAGTTTCAAGACACGAATTGTTTATTCCCTGGACTGGAACAACATAGTTTTCTTTCTTCAGTCGCAGTTTCTGCACTAATGATGTAGTTACAAAATTTGACTGACTCCCACTATCTAAGAGGACTCTGCAATAATGAAATTGTCCATTGTTGCCTTTTACCTTCACTAAGGCAGTTGACAATAAAACTTGTGAAGTGTGTCTTTCTTTGACTGTACAATATGAAGATTGAGGTGCTTCATCTCTTGCCCCATTGTTGCTTTCTTGAGGATACACCCTAGAATTCAATTGTTGTCTATTGCTTGTATTGTTACTGACACTCGACGATCTTGGTCTTTCAGGAGTATCCCTATGCAAGAGAGTATTATGTTTCAAATTACAAATTTTGCAATTTCCAGATTTACAAAATTTCAATGAATGTTTTGAAGATAAACAATTAAAACAAAGACCTTTCTTCTTCACAAATTCTTGCTTCTGTTTATAACTTGCCTGTAAGAAAGTCTCACATTGGTACAAAGTATGATTTGCGGAACAGTACATGCACTGAATGTTAGTGGATGTTGCTAAATACGTGTTGCTTTGTTTCATGAATTTACCTTGCTTATCATGTGATTGAAACTGCTTAGCATTGGTGTCACTATGTGTCGGTTTCATGTTTTCTAAAGCTTGACACCTGCGCTCTACAAATGCAAATAATTCTGACAAGGTAGGAAAGTAATCATGCTCTTGTGATAATTCAAATTCCTTACGAGTATTGTGATCCAAATGAGATACAAAATGTTGGGATAAAATGACTTCATCCAAAGGCACCTCAAGTTTAAGAGCCTTTAAAGCATTCAGATTTGAGGTTGCTGTATTTACAAACTGTCTCAATTCATTTGCATCTTCTTTACGCACCGACTTTATGTGTAATAGTTCACTAACGTAATGTGATGCAATAAGCCTGCTATTATCATATCTTTCAGTGAGCAAGTTCCATGCTACTGTATAATTTGCCTCACTGACTTGCAAGTTTGAAATGAGCTTACTGGCTTGTCCCTTTAAAGAGGACCGCAAATAATGAAATTTTTGTATTGCTGGTAATGTATTGTTATCATGGACCAACACTTTAAAATTGTCCTTGAATGGAAGCCAGTTTTCATAATTTCCATCAAAAGAGGGTATGGAAATCTTTGGAAGTCTAAGTTGAGACTGAACTGACGTAACAGAACTAGTACTAACACTGGGCTGATTCATTTGATCATGCCGCATCACTATTGTCTCCATTTGAGACCTAATGCTGTAGTACTTTTCTTCAAATTCTATTCTGTGAACTTCCTCTTCGGTTGCTTCCGATTGAAGTTCCAAACTGGTTTGAACGTCATTGAATTTGTCCCACATCTCTGTCAAGTGACTTAATCTCAATTTAATTTCCTGAACACTCTGTATATTAATGTCAAATGCATCGACGAATGCTTTCATACGGGTCAATTGCCCTTTGTAGCTTCCTCGCACAACTTTTAAACGTTTAATCTCTGCCTCTGTCATGGTGAAAGGATAACTGATAAGGTTTCACAATAATGCAATTAATGAACGTAATGTAATGTAAAGAAAGGAAAAGGAAATGGTACTAAAATGAGCCTGATTACCTGCAAACTTCAGCGCTGCCGATGTTGGACACACAATCGTCTCGCCGGTTGGAAACACTGCTGCACTGCTCGCACGAAGAATCAGCTGATTTCCTTCCCCGCCTTCTGAATATGCTTGCTACGCAATAAATTTAGTATCGAGATTCCGGAATGTCCCTTCTGCCACCCGCACGAAACGTTCAGTTCTTGAGACACGAATCCACACAACTGGACCACGCTATGTCAATGCAAAACTAGAACACACCGTTCACCACAAAGTTTACAGTTCACAGTCAGGTAGAGGTAAGACATCCAAGGCTTGGAGGACCATAAAAATGTTGGAGTTGCGTTGCTTCTTGTAAGAAAACACAAACACAAATGCACACGCTGATTCTTTGAGACATCTATTTTCTACCTGTAATGCACTAACTACATGAAGTATCACTGAAAGTCAATTCTAATCACTTTAGACGACGTATGTGCTTAGTAATGTCCAGCTGTGGTTATCGCGATTCGCGCCATGTTGCTGCTCACTCACTAACCGTTTCTTTGCTTGGCGCCCACGCAAACATCTGATACATGAACCACATACGCCATCTCTTGAGAATAAAAGTAATTTAACCCACATCATCAAAACCAAATAATGAAAACAAGAACACATTCCTATACAATGACCCTTTGATTTCCGGTATATCTTCAACAGAATCTGTAACTTCTGCTGAATTGTTGACTAAAAGGAACCGTAAGAGGAGGAGACGTATCCAAAGTACAAAAGGGATACCCAGAGAAGGTATTGATAAATCTCTTGATGTCTCTCATAGTCCATCTCACACTGGACATTTTTTTAGAATGTCAGATATTAACTCTCTGAGCAAATTTACCGGAGAAATAAATTCCATATCAGCGGAGCGTTATTTGGAAGAACTGAAAACGTCCATGGACATAATGAAAATGCCTATGCACTATAGATTAAAGGTGCTTCCTTCTGTAATGAAAGGGAAAGCTAAAGCCTGGTTTATTGCCAACGAGAGAAGGTGGAAGTCTTTTGAACAGTTTTGTGCCGCGTTTAAAAAACAGTATGCCTCTGCAGAAGCGAAGCAGAGAGAGATCCAGATTTTAAGAAACAGAAGATATTCCAAATCCTCAGGTCTTTCTATGGAGGATTATTGTTGGGACGTCTACGGTTCATACTGTAACTTGGTCGAACGTGTGGACCAAACAGAAGTGTTAAGTTTAATTATTCATCAGCTCCCATACAGAATACGGCAGCTAGTATTAACAAGAGATCCTCGAAACATTGACCAGTTGACCAACTTCTTGGGGAAGTACGAAGCCTCAGAACAGATAGATGGGTGGAGAGGCGACGGAAATAAAGCAGAAGAAAGGAGACCTAACCAACCTCGAGTTCGCAGAGTACAGATGACAACTTCTACTAATAATCCTGGAGGATCCCGCAGCGCAGAGAGCGGAAATGGGAAGGAACCAATCACCAGAGAAGGACAGCGATTCCCGGGTGGAAGGTGGAAGAATAGAAACTGGACAAGTAACAGACTTTATAGAAGGACTACGCCGTACACAAATAGTTGGAGAAGAGATCAAATAGCTCCAGAACGAAAAGAGTGTGCAATACAGACGGAAGAGCTACCTTCCAGTAATCTTAGAGTTACAGCGTCGCCATGGGAAATTAACTGCAATGAAGTTCTGGGTTTAGCCCAGCGCCCGTTGTAAGCGGTACTCTTACGCTTGCAATGAAGGGCATGCAAGTAAAAGAAAGCGACGAAAGTGAAGACCCATTCCTAACAGAAGATCCGTTAGAAGTATTGTACTTAAATATCGAAGCCACTCCTCTAAATTATTTAAAAATTAGAAAGACGATAATGGAAGAAGATAGGGATAATGTGAAGAAACCTGAAATTTCAGTCGAGGTATTAGGATTCCAAATAAAATGCACTCTGGACACGGGTAGCGAATGTACCCTTATGAATTATAATATTTGGCTTCAAGTACGAGAGCGATTACCAGGTCTTAAATTGCAGAAGTGTCCAGGCGTAATATTAAAAGATTTTGCTGGAAAAGAAAGATCACGGATAGCTGGTTGTAGGCGAATAAATTTTGAAATTGGCGGTTTTATATTTGAAGATTTGGTATATGTGGTCAAGTGCTTAGAAGCTGACTTATTATTTGGTTATCCTTTCCTTCGAAGATACAAAGCCACTCTGGATGCAGGCGCAGAAAAATTGTATCTGATCAATGGCGGACACACAGTAGAGCAACATTTACTTCCTAACGCTGGAGATTCAGAGAAGGGCGAGTCGCGGGAGAAGACAGCCTTAATACAGTGTATGAAAGCGGAGGAAGAAGCTAACGCTGATGAGTGGACTGCAACAGAATCAGACATAAGAGATAAAGCCTTTGCTTCAGATGTTTTGAGAGTTGAGGAAAAGGAGCAGCTATTTAATTTATTGTTGAAATATAGAAGAATATTCGCCGACAAGCCAGGATTATCTAGAAATTCTATCTGTGAAATAAATCTGACCAGTGAAGAACCTGTTTTCTCCAATCCTTATCCTGTTCCGTTGTCCAAGAGGAAAAAGTTGGAAGGAGAATTATTGAAGTGGCAAGAGAAGAAAGAAATGTTTGATCTATGGAGAAAAAGAAGGAAGAAGAAGACAGTTCAGAAAACAAAATGAAACCGCTTGTAAAACACTCTATCAAATAAGCTTGCACGTGAAGATGTGAAGTAAGTGTTATCAAATTTATATGAAAATCTATCTTTTGTTTGCATTGTGAAGGTTGAAAAATATATTCCATCATAGAAAGTAATCGTCGAGAGTCCTGCACATTCTTTAAAGAAAATGGATAAAGAAGAGTTTACAAAGCCATATAATTATTCAGATAATGCTTGGCTTGTGTACATGATTTGGATACAACTTGAATTTCATTTCCTGTATTGATTATTATTAAACCGAAAGAGGGCTGACGTTAGGTATAATTCCCAGAAGGATTAGAAGTTCACAATGTTGATAATTTAGTTCCAGGAGACCAATCTGAGAATGAATGGCGAAGTCGAAGGGAAAGGACAGCCATAGTTGAAAATGATAAAGGTCCAATAGGGAACAAATGTATAATTTTATGTGAGACTTCAATGTCAATAATTAAGTTTAAGCCCAGAACAATTTCAGAAGTTAAACGTTTGGAAATACAAATGTTTAGGAAATGTATAGTTGGATGAAGAACAAGCTGTTAATGTTAAGAAGCTCTTAGAAGATGTGGAAAGGATGGTGAAAGAAAGAAAAGAAGTTCTACACAAAGCAAGAGAACAGATAGTTTGAAGATTTGTTTTTATGATTAAAAAATGTAGGATCATATGAATTTTCTTAGAGCGAGTTTGCATGAAGAGTGAAGAGTTCTGACATAAGCTCGAAGAAGTTTTTTCTATAAAGAAAATTTCCTTCATGTACATTGCGTCAATTTCCTTTGTTTGTATGGGAGGAGAACTTGATACGCTTTGTTTATTTTGACCATATGAA